>NC_134486.1:400929857-401229857 GCF_040206685.1 Ascaphus truei
GACAAAGGTTTTTCTGTTAAGGGACCCAAAAGGCAGACTGGGTGACGCCAGACTTGTGGGAGGGGGGCTAGGGAAATGAGCCCCTGATTAGAATAATGCCCACCCCTGTGGGCAGGTACTACCTTGCTTCTCACATGAGGGGGCAAGGGATAGTTGGGTGGAGGTAATTGGTAACCAATGCCTGGCACCCAATGTTAAGGGATAGGCTGAAACCCCATATAAATGAGTGTAAGCTCTTCGTGTCTTCCTTTGTATCCTGTATGCCTGAATGAATTGTCAATCCCGTTCCTGAATGCTTCATTGACCCAAACCCTAAGTAAGTGTTCACATTCTGTGTGTTATTTGTATATCTTGTGTGTTCTCCTTTTTCAAGGAATAAACTATATTTATTATATCTAAGTCGCATTCAATTCAACCCAGTTTATTTTGGTGTATATTATAACCCTGTACAAGCTCCCGTGACGCTGTATTTGACCTTTTATGCATCCAACACCAAGCACACAACGGGACCCTCCACGCTCACCCCTTCCGACTGCAGAATACACCTGTAAGGCCAAGACAAGAGATGACAACCCCGATAAAGCCACGACAAGAGATGATAACCCTGATAAGGCCACGACAGGAGGAAAGAATCATCCCAGACCACCTACCCTCGCCTGCTGCCAGAATGCACACCCGCTCCAGCACCCAGGATTGTAACACTGCCAGACATCATCTTGAGAGAACTGCCCCAGAGCGTCCGGGAGAAATAAAACATCGGATGTGGTGGGCTAGCCCAGAAATATGCCCTGTTCATCTTTAAACACCATGTGACTTTGAGATGTACAGCGAGTGGACCCACAATGTAAATTATGAAGGGAATAAAACCAAGAAGGCTTTACCGGCAAATTTAAGGGACACAATTTTGGAAGAAGTGCAGCGTTATTTTCTTGTTAACACTCATGTTATGAGAACCGTGCGAGACACCATCAATGGCCTTTTGAGGCATATAAGGGCTGGAAGGCCAGCCAATATTCGAACAACCTTTCTGTTTGATTGTTGTGTAGTGTACTGCATAGTAGTTCAAAATTTATAGAAAAATGTTTTTAACCAAAAAAAACAAACCAGTTGTGTTAAATTGTTTCATTGTTTAATGTTTTTAATGCTGCAATCCATAGCTTGTTATAGTTATACAGTATAGTTACTGTATACTGGAATGTAGTAAGGTAAGTACTGTATAATACAGGTACTGTAAGTATGGCACTCAATATATATATATGTATATATATATATATATATATTTATATATATTTACTGTATATATGTATATATATATATATATATATATATATATATATATATATATATATATATATATATATAAACACACACAGTTTTATAGTTATACAGTAAATAGTTAGTGCAATATAGATAAAGTGAAATACAGGCATACCCCGCTTTAAGTACACTCACTTTAAGTACACTCGCGAGTAAGTACATATCGCCCAATAGGCAAACGGCAGCTCACGCATGCGCCTGTCAGCACGTCCTGAACAGCAATACCGGCTCCCTACCTGTACCAAAGCAGTGCGCAAGCGGGGAGACTATAGAGCCTGTTACAAATGCGTTATTTACATCAGTTATGCACGTATATTACGATTGCAGTACAGTACATGCATCGATAAGTGGGAAAAGGTAGTGCTTCACTTTAAGTATATTTTCGCTTTACATACATGCTCCGGTCCCATTGCGTACGTTAATGCGGGGTATGCCTGTATTGTGAAATACTCAATGCTTTTAATGCACTCATTTTTTCTTTTCTTTTCAGAGCTGCAACACTACAGTAACTTGGGGGGGGGGGGGGGCATGTGTAAAAGTATTGTAATGAATTAAATTAAATAACCCTGAGCAAAGCGATTGATTGCAGGAGACCGGACCGATCTGCAGCTTACTGCAGCTAATCACTTGTCTGTGTGCATATTGTATTGATGCACATACTGAAATGTATTGTTTTTAAAAAAAAAAAAAAGAATATATATTTTTTTAAACGGCAGCTTGAATTGCAGCTTTAAACGTAATACTGTACTGTACATTATATTTACCTTCATTATAAACTTTGCCAAACGGGTGGAGATGAGCGACTGTCACTCCCGTAGTCTGCATTATAGTTGACAGGTGATAGCTGGCCTGCTACACCTGTAGTTGACAGCTGATGAAGCTAGAAATCTTTTTGGTATATGTAAGCTTGCTGGTACCTGTATGTGAAATCAGGCTCAGGCTGGAAATTTTGCAGGTATTCCGGCCGGGACAGGTAGCATGGATTGCATTCACCAGGTTTTCACTGACGGTCGGGTATGTTCCCAATTAGATTGTAAGCTCTTCGGAGACAACTTTTCCTAAATGTTACTTTTATTTCTGAAGCACTTCCCATTATGTGTTATCTGTAGGGTGACCAGATTTTGAAAATGAAAAACCGGGACATTTTTTTTTTACATAACAGTTTATTTATTGTAGTACACTTATACTTACGACCATTAGTCTTTGTTACATAGTTGTGTGTGTGTGTCTGTGTTGACCTCACTAATCGAACAAAAAAAACCCAGATGTGAATGATTCTGAACCCCTTAACCAGTGTCAGGACGCCCCCTCTTCACAATTTCTAAAGCAGCAATCCCGCCTGGGATCTTACCTGATCCGCAGCCCCTCAAGGTACTATACTGGAGGGGAGGTGTTCCCTATCTGTCTTCCGAGGTCTCCCGTGTGAAACTTGAGTCAGATCTGGAAGAAAGAAGGGTAGGTTACTTCGGTGTAGGTATACGGCAGTTAAAATAAGACAGGGAGGGTGAGAGAGAAAGATAGAGAGAGGGTGAGAGAGACAGAGAGAGAGGGTGAGAGAGAGAGGGTGAGAGAGAGACAGAGAGAGAGGGTGAGAGAGAGACAGAGAGAGAGGGTGAGAGAGAGACAGAGAGAGAGGGTGAGAGAGAGACAGAGAGAGAGGGTGAGAGAGAGACAGAGAGAGAGGGTGAGAGAGAGACAGAGAGAGACAGAGAGAGGGTGAGAGAGACAGAGAGAGGGTGAGAGAGACAGAGAGTGGGTGAGAGAGACAGAGAGTGGGTGAGAGAGACAGAGTGGGTGAGAGAGAGACAGAGAGAGAGACAGAGAGTGGGTGAGAGACAGAGAGTGGGTGAGAGAGACAGAGAGTGGGTGAGAGAGACAGAGAGTGGGTGAGAGAGACAGAGAGTGGGTGAGAGAGACAGAGAGTGGGTGAGAGAGACAGAGAGTGGGTGAGAGAGACAGAGAGTGGGTGAGAGAGACAGAGAGTGGGTGAGAGAGACAGAGAGTGGGTGAGAGAGACAGAGAGGGGGTGAGGGAGAGAGGGTGAGGGAGAGATGGTGAGGGAGAGAGGGGGAGGGAGAGAGGGTGAGGGAGAGAGGGGGAGGGAGAGAGGGAGACAGACACGGGTACACACACACACACACACACACACACACTGGTACACACACACAGGTACACACACACACAGGTACACACACACTGGTACACACACACTGGTACACACACACTGGTACACACACACACACTGGTACACACACACACACACACACACACACACACTGGTACACACACACACATTGGTACACACACACACATTGGTACACACACTGGTACACACACACACACTGGTACACACACACACACACACACACACACACTGGTACATACACACACACACACACACACACTGGTACACACACTGGTACACACACACACACTGGTACACACACACACACACACACACACACACTGGTACACACACACACACACACACACACACACACACACACTGGTACACACACACACACACACACACACACACACACACACACACACACACACACACACACACACACGTACACACACGTACACACACTGGTACACACACACACACACACTGGTACACACACATACTGGTACACACACACACACACACAGACACTGGTACACACAAACACACACACACACACAGACACTGGTACACACACACACACACACACACTGGAGTACAGAGGCAGCCACGAGCAGGTGGCTCTCCGCCTCCCCCTGCACCCACCCCCGCGCCCATCTCCCGCACCTAGGGGGGGGGGGGGATAGGAGCGCCGGGACACAAAGGTAAACTGCCGCCCCCCCTCCCCCGGCGGGCAGCCACGGGTTCCCGGGGCAGAATGGGGGAACACCGCACAGCCACCACTGCCAGCCCCCGCGCCCATCTCCCGAACCAAGGGGACAGGTGGGGGGGGGGGGGGAAGAGAGCGCCAGGACAGGAGGCAAAGGATCAAAACCCACCTCCTATCCCCCCGGGCGGGCAGAGGGGGGGAAACACCGCGCAGAAGAGCCAGGAGCCGCGGGCAGAGACACACACCACATGTGCTCTGCCGCAGGAAGCGGAAGCCCCGCCCCCAGGCACCCTTCCTCCATTCCACATGCCGGTCCTTGGTGAAGGATGATGCCGGGGGGCGGGGCTTAATGCCGGGACGCTGGGGATTGGCCAACAAGGTAGGAAACTGCCGGAGGGGGGGGGGGGGAGGCATTAAAAAAAAAAATACTTACCAGCGGGGCTGCTGCAGTCTCCTCCTCCGCGCCGCCGCAGACTCGCGCACAGCGCACAGTGCACCGCAGCTAATCACTCGCGCACCGCCGGGGACAAAAAAAAAAACAATGGGGACACATTGAGGAAAATCCGGGACATTTCCGGTACACACAGAAAACCGGTACAGCTCCCGAAAAATCGGGACTGTACCGGCAAAAGGGGGACGGGTGGTCACCCTAGTTATCTGTATTATTTGTTTGTTATGTATATGATTGTGACGTGTAGTACTGCTGTGAAGCGCTATGTAAATTAATGGCGCTATATAAATAAAGAAATTACATTAATTAAATTACTCACCCAATGAGAAGGCAGGCCACTATTTCAGTGTTTTTAATTCAAATAACATTGGACTTACAGTGTTTCTTTAAATGTACTTGAGCACCCATACCCAAATCTTGTATTATTATTATAAATATAACTGGTGCCTTGTTCATGGATAGGATGGAACTGGCAAGTGTTTATTGTGTGGAAAATTGTGATGCTGGTACACCTTGCACACCTGTGGCCAGCTGTCACAGATCGTGCACAGATACCTGAGCAAGAGCAGAGACTGGCTTAAAGGGTAAAAAAATAGACCTTGTTTTAGAGAGGATGGGTCATATGGCAAAGTGCATGGATGGTCTCTATTCACTTGTGGTTAGACAGCTACAAGAGAGACCACGACATCAGGGGGAAGCTTATTCACCCCCCCTCCCCCCCATGTGTCTCCAAGCACCAAGCAATACTAGCACCGCCTACCATAGTTACTATAATGAACTATGGTAGCCGCAAAACCCCATTTGGCAGCCATGAGTCACCCGCTGTCAAGGGGCCACGACATGCCAATAACTACCGGAAAAACGCACTTAATTTTACGCGGATACAGAAACTGTAAGGCTTGCTTCATCTCTACGTGTAATCAGTTATCCAATAGCAGCAAAAACATATTCTTCCAAGCTATTGGACCATTGTTGATAATCACACGCTGTATATTTCATATTAGAACATACTGCATATGAAACAATATTCAAGCAATTTAAAAAAAAATTAAAATGATTTAATACTTCTTACAAAGTATTCGCTTTTTATATATAGAGTAGATTTACATGTTAGTAATAATGAAAATCAAAAGCAGTGGTACTGAAGTCATTGAAACATTAATATCTTTCTCTTTGATGCCATGTGAAGCTGACGTCTCATATAATGTGCTGCTTCGTTAAGGGTCGGGTTGTGAGTAACTCTAAGGTCAGCTGTGACCTACGGATAACTAGCGCATCATTAAGTAGCCACGCTCTGGGGATAGGCGCTGTCAGTGGGAACGCTTCTTTGCATCTCATTAGCACTAACGTCTGTTGTACTAACGGAAGAGCTCGTTATGGCTAAAAACAGCACTTAAAACTGCGTTTGTGAGCTTTGAAGATCCCCGTTCGCACGATGCGTTAACGTCACTTAGCACATTGTTAAGTAAATAACAACGTTCTGTGGATCTGGACCCTAGTGCTTAGTGTAGTTACAAAAACGTATATACTGTATTGGATACTTGTGTAGACATTAGTGGAAACGCTGCTCTTTTCACTTATTTTGGGGAAACCAATATAAGACAACACATACATAACATTTGTTCTCTGTGAATCACATTAAAGATGGCTACCTCCCTAATACCTCCATCCCTTTCATCATACATACCATTATTCTGCTGCAAAGGTTTGCTGTGTGTTTGTACAGTATAAAGTGAATGGATACACAGAAGCATATGGAGGGGGACAGAGAACAAGGGAACACAGACCACAACCACTCTTGGATTGCAGCAAACACTGATTTGGCTGCCAACTTTTTTAAATGAATGGTGTTGTGTTTCCTGCCGTACAATTCATCAAGTATGATTAGATGTTACAGAATAAGTATTCATCAATTGTAATTAATTAAATCTAGCCACTGCTTTTAGTCTTGTGTAACGGATTTTCTGGCTAAGACTGACCCACCCAATCTCACATTGGCCCATCTGGTCTAACCAGTCCCCATTACATGGTAGTGTCTGGTGGTGCACCTGTTGGCAACAGGACTCCTGAGTCTCCCACATGATGTTGTGTGGGGATGTCAACCCAGACAGGCTGCTGAGGTAGTATGCTTGAGTCCTACCTACATACAGTGCAGCGCCTCCACCTCATCAGGATCTCTGCATCCGCAGGGAGATGGTTCTGATGAGGAACTCCTTCTCGGTGGTGCCTTCCGCTAGAGAGTAACTTCAGTCTCACACAGTGGAGTTGATTTAAAACTGGACATCTTTATTGGTTGATGGTATGGGCCAGCTGCCCTTCACAGCCAGCAACTCAGCCGCTCACCTTGGCTGGTACTTCCCTTTGAAAGGTATGCTCTGCTAATGAAGTGGAATCACCTCCTGTGCCAGGTCCCTGGACACAGTGTAGGCCCAGCCAGCCTGGCTGCTGCTGTGCCCTCAATTAGAGCAGTGTCACTAGTTGCTTCACTAGTACACTCTGGCCTTCTGTTCTGCTCAACCTTGTAGAACTCACTAACTTTGGACAGTGCTGTGCCTTTTATACCTCAGGAACCTGGCACATTTCTGATGTCACTAACAGTGGACTCAGAGCATGTTACCCCTCCCCTTGGATACATATGACACCTCACCAGTGTGTGAGGACAAACCTCCATGATGGATGCTGGCAACCCTGTACTTACCAGGCTTACTGCCAGCATGAGGGAAAACTGTAGACCATTTAACAACATGGCTACACTTGCTTGTAGTAATAATTGTGAAATATTAACACTATACACCAGGGGTGGTCAACTTCAGTCCTTAAGGGTCACCAGCGGGTCAGGTTTGAAGGATATCCCTGCTTCAGCACAGGTGGCTTAATCAGCGGCTCAATCAAAGACTGAGCCACTGATTGGGCCACCTGTGCTGAAGCAGGGATATCTTTAAAACTTGACCTGTTGGTGGCCCTAGGCGGCTGGAGTTGGCCACTCAAGCTCTACACCCACCAGCTTTTATCTACTAACACGTTGAAAAGATGGTTTGGGGTAATAAATCTGTTTTTTTAACATATTGGCTGGATGATAACATTCCTCTGCTTGGTGACGGATTGAGCACATTCCTGAAAATTGTCCGCAGGCTGTAATTTTTCATCATTAAACAGGTGTCAATCATAATATGTGAAAAGACATTTACACGGCTGGGGTTTATGAAAAAGAATGGTACGTGTCTGTTTTCTTTCTTGATGGATGTTTAAGTCCAAAAACAATATTTACTATGTAAATACTGATAAAAACTCAAGTAATGTCTGATCATGTCCTTGTCATAACAGCAGATGAAGTGAGTACATTTTATGATGTGTTGCTGGAATGGATTATCATTAGTATACACTGTGTTGGCAAAGCATTACAATACCCCACAAATACATGCAGACATACTGTAGGCAACCCCATAGCAATGCCTTTGGTCTACACTGTATATGTAAAACTGACTCTCAATTCAAAACACATCAGGCATTAGCATTAGCACGCCTTTACTCCCATTCCTATGTGGCCTCAGATCCCAGCTTATAATAATGATAATAATAGCAACTTAAATATAAAGCGCTTTTCTCCCAATGGGACTCAAAGCGCATCACAATTACAAAAAGAAAGAAAAAATAAGGTTATAAAAGAGACCAAACACAAGGAAAGATACAATACAGGATGAGACCAGGGTTGCCACCTTCGACTGACGGTCAACCCGGAGATTTTTAAAAAAAAATGACACTGTGTTGCCATGACAACGGGATGCTATGTAACGTCACGCGGCGTCAAGTCGCCATGACAACGTGGCACCGCATGACGTCGTGACATCATGTGGCGTCTCATTGTCATGGCAACGAGCATCACGTGATGCTGTTACGTCACGTGACGTTCCCTTTGGCATGGCAACGCAGCGCCATTTGACGCCGCGCAGCCATATTGAGAGTAGTTGCAGGGGGAGATGGCGGGAGACTGCTATTGCTGGCACTATTGCTGCGTTAATGGTATATGGAATTATACCTTACATAATTTCTATTATTTATAACTAACGCTGATGACAATTGTTGCAAACAGAGTCGTCACTGATCAATATTAATTTATTACAATGTTTACCTCAGTTAACTTTACTTGAGTTAATTTAACAAAGACAAGGTTACCTCATTGCTAGCAAAAGGGAGGAACTGAAGCTGCTTTACTGTAAAGAGAGAGAGGGGGAGAAGAGAGAGAGAGGGGGGGGAGGAGAAGAGAGAGAGAGAGAGGGGGGAGGAGAAGAGAGAGAGAGAGAGGGGGAGGAGAAGAGAGAGAGAGGGAGGAGAAGAGAGAGAGGGGGAGGAGAAGAGAGAGAGAGAGGGGGGGAGGAGAAGAGAGAGAGAGAGAGGGGGAGGAGAAGAGAGAGAGAGAGGGGGGGAGGAGAAGAGAGAGAGAGAGGGGGAGGAGAAGAGAGAGGGGGAGGAGAAGAGAGAGGGGGAGGAGAAGAGAGAGAGAGGGGAGAAGAGAGAGGGGAGAAGAGAGAGGGGGGGGGGAGAAGGGAGAGGGGGGGAGAAGGGAGAGGGGGGGAGAAGGGAGAGGGGGGGGGAGAAGGGAGAGGGGGGGGGAGAAGGGAGAGGGGAGAGGGGGGGGGAGAGGGGGGGGAAGAGGGGGGGGGGAGAAGGGAGAGGGGGGGGAAGAAGGGAGAGGGGGGGGGAGAAGGGAGAGGGGGGGATAAGGGAGAGGGGGGGGGAGAAGGGAGAGGGGGGGAGAAGGGAGAGGGGGGGGGAGAAGGGAGAGGGGGGGAGAAGGGAGAGGGGGGGGAGAAGGGAGAGGGGGGGGAGAAGGGAGAGGGGGGGGGAGAAGGGAGAGGGGGGGAGAAGGGAGAGGGGGGGGGGAGAAGGGAGAGGGGGGGGGAGAAGGGAGAGGGGGGGGAGAAGGGAGAGGGGGGGGAGAAGGGAGAGGGGGGGGGGAGAAGGGAGAGGGGGGGGGAGAAGGGAGAGGGGAGAGGGGAGAGGGGGGGGGGAGAGGGGGGGGAAGAGGGGGGGGGGGAGAAGGGAGAGGGGGGGGAGAAGGGAGAGGGGGGGAGAAGGGAGAGGGGGGGATAAGGGAGAGGGGGGGATAAGGGAGAGGGGGGGGGATAAGGGAGAGGGGGGGGGATAAGGGAGAGGGGGGGGAGAAGGGAGAGGGGGGGAGAAGGGAGAGGGGGGGATAAGGGAGAGGGGGGGGAGAAGGGAGAGGGGGGGAGAAGGGAGAGGGTGGGGGAGAAGGGAGAGGGGGGGGAGAAGGGAGAGGGGGGGAGAAGGGAGAGGGGGGGGGGAGAAGGGAGAGGGGGGGGGAGAAGGGAGAGGGGGGAGGAGGGAGGGAGAGGGGGGAGGAGGGAGGGAGAGGGGGGATAAGATACATGGGGGTGGTGTGTGTTCTCTAGCAGGGTTTCTAAGAATGTTACTGTGTTGCTTATGTGCCAATCGATCTTGTCTAATAAAAACTACAACTCCCATGATCCCCTGCGTGTGAGCATGTGCAGTAGAGCATAGGGCTGTGACCCGGATGTAGTAGGCAGTGAAGTGCACACAGATAGTCCCATGAGAAATGCAGAGGATCTGTGAGTGATGTAGCAATGCGAACTCACTTACTGTGCTGCCCTGTCTGTAACACCCCGCCCACCCGGAGATTTCAGGGACAAACCCGGAGCCCGGAGAAGGGGATGCCAAACCCGGAGTCTCCGGGTGAAACCCGGAGAGGTGGCAACCCTGGATGAGACGGTACTGTATGTAATGGATTTTCTGACCTGACTGACCCACCCAATCTCACATTGGCCCCTGTGGTCTAACCAGTCCCCATTACATGGTAGTGTCTGGTGGTGCACCTGTTGGCAACAGGACTCCTGAGTCTCCCGCATGATGGTGTTTGGGGATTGTCAACCCAGACAGGCAGCTGAGGTAGTGTGTGCGAGTGCTACCTATATCCAGTGCAGCGCCTCCACCTCATCAGGATCTCTGCATCCGCAGAAAGATGGTTCTGATGAGGAACTCCTTTTTGGTGGTGCCTTCCACTGGAGAGTAACTTCACACTCACACAGTGGGGTTGTCTTTGAACAGGGCATCTTTATTGGCATGGTGGTATGGGCAAGCTTCCCCTCACAGCTAGCAGCTCAGCCGCTCATCTCTCTGCTGCACTCCATTAGGAAGGTTCCTTCTCCTCTAATAGAGTTGCTCTCCACCTCTCCTCTCAAGGAGATTCACCAGCTTGTCTGTCTGCTTTGAGCTGCACAGACTCACAGCTCTTGCATCAGACACTGCAACACTGTTGCAGACCTCCACGTGCCTCTCACTGAACAGAGTCAGAACACCAACAGGAATGAACTCCTAACTTTAGGCAGTGCTGTGTCTTATATCACCTCCAGAAAAAAAGACACTCTCTGTGTCACTAAGGGTGGACACAAAGCCTGTTGTCACTTCCTTTGGGACATATGACACCTCACCAGGGTTTGAGGGCAAACCTCCATGATTGTTGCTGGCAATCCTGCATACTTACCAGGTTTACTGCCAGCATGAGAAAGAGATATGTACACCAATTTTACACATGGCTACATGTAGTTATTAAATGTCGGACAGGTTGTGGTTTATTAATTAAATGCCGGGGTAAACAGGTAGGTCTTGAGCCTGTTTTTATAGAGTTCCAGAGAGGGGGCCTCTCGAACTGTACGTGGCTGACTGTTCCAGAGAGTGGGAGCAGCGTGGCGAAAAGCTCGGGCCCCAAAGGAAGTCAAGGAGATTCTGGGAACTGATAGGAGTCCTTCATCTGCAGATGGATTGAGCGAATGGGAGTGTAGTGAGCTAGAAGCTCTCAGATAGCTGGGACCCTGGTCACGTACACTGTAGGGCTTTGAATGTCAACAAGCCAATCTTGAAATACATTTTACATTGATTACATTGTTCATCTTCAAGACGCAGCAATATAGGACCCAGGATTGTCTGGATTGCTTAAAATGTAGGAGGACAAGTTTTACCAGAATTCTTTCAATAACTACGGTTATGTCTGAGTATTAAGGATTCAAACAAAAACATAAATACAGTCGTTTTGCAAGTCATCGGCTAACTCCTTCCTATGTCCCATACACACCGCTCCTTACCAAATTCTGCCACCTCCACCTCCCTAATATTGCCAGAATAGGCCCCTTTCACAACCCAGCGGGGGGTTGCGGGTGTAGTTATCCCCTTCATTACCTTAGCGGTTAATACAAATAAGGTAATGAAGGGTTTAACTTCTTTCGCTACCACCCGATAGGCCTAAACATCCATCATTGGAGCTACTACTGCCGTCACCCAATCCCTCTACCTATAATAAACAAAAATATACCCAACAACCCTACTACCCCACTCCCCCCCCCCAACACATACAATATAGTAATGGGCAAAATAACTATTATCCAGATATGGATAATAGCTCATTTGTCCATTCAAAATAAAACATTAGCCAGCCAGCATAAATAAAGTAAATAAAGCTTTCAACTTACCCCTGTCATCATGAAAGGCGTCATCTTCAGCATACACCAGGTCCATGTCCTCCAAGCACAGCAAGAGTACATGAAAATATACAATCTAATGGCCCCTAACCCCTAAATCACGTAGCGATTAATAACCGCTATAGCAATTAAGGGATTAATCCCCATTCCCTGCTACCCACCCAGGAGGCCTAACTACACACCTCGGCCCCACTATTCCCACCCTGTACCCATTGATTGGCACAGTGGTATATCATACCCATATTATATGGGCATTATAACCAACTATAGCCAAAAATAGACAATAATAAAAGAAATACACAAGCACCTAAACACCCCAACAATAAAAGAATTAAAAAGCCTATAGCACACTTGAATAACATTTATCTATCACCAAAACAGCAAATAAAAAATTATGTTATTCCAAACATAAGAATAGCATTTAATAAACACCTATCCAACCAATTCAAGAAATAAAACCACTAGCCAACAAAACAATAAATTAATTTAAACCACTAACCAACAATTTAATCAAAACAATAAACAGAATTTGAAAAAATTACAATCAATTCAAAACAAGCATTTGCCAAAAAAATGCATTGCCAGGCACTGTATTTATCTGTACCCTAAAGGGGCACAGATTAATACATTAGCAGTCAATGGGCAGTCACAAACATAAAAATAAATAAATACAATAAAAAAACATTTACATACATTCAATATTTTCTTTACCTTTAGAAGTCTTCACCCTCCGAATTGTATGAGGATGCTCTCGACCCTCGACTTCATCACCCGCAATCCAACTCCATCCTCCTTCAAGATCAGCATCAGGTAAAAAAAATCTTCTTTCTTTGATCTTCTTTCACCTTCTTCTATCTTCATCTGTCATCATTTTCTTCTTTTCTTTAAGCCGTGTTAGCAACACTCAAAAAACTGTCCGCGATATTTTTTTGAAGGGTTATAGACTAGGCCCCTTAGTGTAAATGTCTACAATACATCATTGAGAATGAAGTGCATTTGTAATTATATTAATTTAGGGTTAAGGGATACATTGGATGAAAAACAATTGTAGTATCACACATCACATGTGTATGTTTACATATTCATAGTTAAATTGTCAGTACTTTATATCTGTAGTCAGGCTCATCAACAGCTATTCCGTGACCCAAGACTGAGTGTTGGACCTGGGCCCGGTACCTGAGCAGGGAGGAAAAGGGGGGCTGAATCTTACCTGGCAGTGGGGGTAGCGGTAAGATAGGGCTCTGCAGCAGAGGGAAGCTCGGGCCCCGGCAGCCCACAGAAGCCCTAGCAGCCGGACATGGAAGTTGGTCCCGACTTCCAAGCTGGTCAAACTTCCGGCATTGGCCGGCCTGACCTAGCCTGGGGGTTGGGGCAAAGGATGGTCCTACAGCAGAGACGTGTAAGTTGGGTCTGACTTCCATGCAGGCTGAACTTCTGGCATTGACCGTCTGTGCCCTCTGGAGCCGATGGGCCTGGCTCTCCACCCCTACCCCTTCAGCCCTGTCTGTAGTGATTGACTTTCTTAGAGTTATGAACTATATACAACTCTCCACAGTTTAAAGACTTAAAGGAGCAATCTCCATATGCTAAATTTTGTTGATTCCCCCCCCCACCCCCTTTTTTTTTTTTACAAGGATGGGAAGCAGGGGGTCCCTGAAGATGAGCCACATTAATTACAGGTCCGCAGACTAACTAATTCCCGCGATACATACTTATACTAAATTTCCTGTGTGACGCATGCCAATAAAAAGTAGCAATGTCATCAGAAATTAAGGCTCAGGTTCGGGGACCCTGCTTCCCACCCATGTAAAAATAAAGTGGTAGAGCAGGGATCAATTACACCTTTAAGTTACATTTATTTTTACTTTGTGTAGCCTGGAGCTCCCGTGGCTCCTGGAGACCCCCCTCCTCTTCTGCAGCGCGGTCGCGGGTGTGTCGACAGACCCGACGGCTGCTTCCAAGGGTGGGGGCCGGAGCAGGGAGCAGCGCGTCTTCCCCTGCCTGCGGCCGGTTGCCGGGGACGCGATCGGGCCGTTGCTAGGGCCGCGGTCGCGTCGCTAGGGTCCCGGCGGTTAGTGAAGAGGGCGCCACCATTGAGGAGAGACTCGCGCATGCGCAGTGATCGTGCAGGCGCAGGTAAGGCCCCAGAGTTAGGGAGAAGTCGCGCGAGTGTAGGGAAAGGCCACGGAACAGTGAGGCAGTCCCAGATAGCTTGTGCAGGCGCAGGCCAGGAGAGAGAAAGCCCGCGAAGCCCTAGCCTACCAGGGAAGGCTCTGAGGGGGGACTACGAGTCCCATGAGCCTCTGCACGCACCACGTGATGCCAGGGAGCCAGTAGGGCTTAGGATGACTTGGCAGAGGAGAAGAGATACATTGTTTGGGCTGCAGCTACGCAGTCAGTTGGAGTCCGGGAGCTGTGAGGGAAGCAAGGGTGCGGGGAGTGAGTGCAGCTCCTGCATTCAGATAGGTACCCACATCCCAGGTAGGCCCCAACTCCCCACCAGTTTAGGGGGTAATTATAAGGGACAGCCCCAGTTAGGGACTCTGCCCTTAGTGTGAGTGCTGCCTTGTCAGAGTCACGGCTGTTAGTGCTGTGAGGTCTGACAGGCAGGCACCGTGTTGTGCAGCCGGTTGCTGTACGTACCCAGTACTAGGTCCCAGTCACCTTGAGGTAGCGCTAGGGGTAGGATGCCTGAAGGGATATTCTGTTAACGAGGTCAGGAATTCGGGAGAGGATCTGCACTAGGCTAGCCAACAGTAGGTAGACGCCTGGGGCAGTGCGTTACTGCAAGTACTAGGTACTAGTTAGCTGGAGTCAGGACCGGGAGAGCTAGGGGGACAGGATAGGCCTGTTAACCCCTTAGGTCCCAGGTAGGTCCTCACTCCCCAGTTAGTGGTGCTCCAGGGACAGGCCCTAGGTGAGGGACCCTGTCATGTTAGAGTGCCAGTGTTAGATAGGGATCAGCGGACGCTGCGCTTCCTGCCAGGAGACGTGGGCTTAAGTCTGTGCCCAGAGAGAGACTATCTTCAGGGTGGGATCGCCCCTGGCGGACCCCAAGCAAGGAACCACTGGATCAGACGGGATCCAGGTCGACAGATCCTTTGAGAAGTAGTTGCAGGCCCGAGTGC
Organism: Ascaphus truei; assembly: GCF_040206685.1. Lineage (NCBI taxonomy): Eukaryota > Metazoa > Chordata > Amphibia > Anura > Ascaphidae > Ascaphus > Ascaphus truei. Next base: position 400,945,102 of record NC_134486.1, read on the forward strand.
AGGAGCACTCGGCAGGTAACCCCTTTTGTCAACAAGTGCACCAAACAGTTCCATTAGTTAGTGACTGCGCAGTCACCCATATTCTCCCACCCTCCCTCCCCACCCAACTCCCCCCCCACTAAGAGGGACACCCGTTATACTTGTGAAATTGTGGATATGGTTCTGGTGGAGCACGAGACGCAAAAGAAGTCAGTGTCCTCTAGAGAGGACAACCGTTATTATGCTTGGATCTTTTTATGGTTATTCACAAGTAAACCTCATAGGTATCCTACAATAGACACACTCTTTGTATCTCCCACCAAGAACCCCAGAAGATACACCCCAGGCTCTACACTACATAGAATCTAAGAGCCTCCCCTGAACAAAGAAACGTTCCAGAGGATTCACCCCAGGCTCTCACTAGCGGAGGCTCAGACCTCCTGCTGCAGCCATGCAGTACACACCGAACACCGGATAACCCTAGTCACACCCACACTATGTATGCGATTGGGTGGGTGGAATACCCGTTACATTTGCATGATACACTTTACTTTGATAAGCTAAAATTATGGCCCATTGTCTCCTGACATTGGCAGTGGCTACTTGTGTCAGTTCCTATTTTACAATTCAACCAGCAGTTTGCAAGCAGCCCACGTCTGCACAATACGGGCTAATTTCAGACGATTGAAAAACGGCTAAGCAGGCAGGAAACGAGGCTGCAGAGAGAAGAAAACAATTATTGTCAGTGAAGAGGGAGGAGCTAATTTCCCCGCCAACATTTGTAGAATTTAGCTTAAAAAGTGGCTGTTTCAAACATATTTTGGAATTACAGGTACAGTGATGTATCAGTTCTCTGGGTCATGAGAGTAAGGGTAGCGGTCTTAGAACACAGACAAGTAAAATCTATGGACAGTGCATTCTGAGAAGTATGGTGGGAACCGTTGGTCAGTGGCGCTATGACTGCGGTGACACCATTTCCCCCCTGCCCCAAATAGGTAGGTTTTGGTGGGTTTGGTTTTTAGGGATGAAAGGGAGGAGATTGTGGACTGGAGGCTATTCAAATGGTGAACAGAGGGGAATCTTCCTCTTACCTGTTACAGAAAGTTGGTAGTCCCGCCTACCCTCCCGGCATAGTATGCAGGGGCCATGGCATGGTTCTGTTGCGTCAGTGAATTTGGTTCATGGGCCATTGTGGATTTTCTTTGGAATTGATCTGTGTGTTGCCATAAGGGATTGTGATGGTATTTTCTTGTCACAGCTGTTTGTGTTTTGTGAGCTGCTGGTAGATTGTGGCCTGCAGCATTGGGATTGTTAATACCTCACGGAAGAGGCTGTGTGAAGCTCTGCCTGGTGGTGGGAATGAAGGTTTCCTCCCAAAGGTGAATATGTTACAGTATGTATATATGATGAGCTCCTTATATGGCCAATATGGAGTCAAAAGTAACATACATTCGTGGAGTCAAGACATTGGAACGAGTAGTCAGGCATGGTACTGTTGGCCGCCTCCTGCAGTGTCGCGTTGCCATGGTGTAAGAGAAACTGCCCTGTCAATTGGAGAAGGGCTGGAGGCCTGTGACTGGAAACACACACAACACTGCACCTTGCAGACTTTCCCGGGAAGATTTTAGCACGTCTTGACACTGCCCACTCTGATCAGATAAGACGTACGAGCCCAGGAAACCAAAGAAATGAAACGAAACACAAGCCAGGTTTCAAATCCTTAGTCTCAGTTTATTACTCATAGGGTAATGACTTTTATACAGGAAAAAGAAGATATTGATTAGAGGCGTAACATAGGCGTAACTTGGGCGTGACATGGGAGTGACATGGGCGTGACATACATAGTGGAATGATCTTGGGCGTAATTCTCCCAAGACAGGCACTGTCTGGAATACATAGCCCTTTCATTGTCCATGTTACCAAACAACCTTGAATTAGCAACTATGTAAGGTAAATTTTGCTTTTCCCAGACAACTAGTCTATGGATTACTTGATTAAAACAGCAGAAAGCTGACAGCATAGAAAAATGTATCTTTGCAAAAAGCTGAGTACAGAGAAAAATGCATCTTGGCAAAAACTGAATATATGGGAAATAATATTTCAGCAAAAGGCTGACTACATAATTTTAGCAAGCCAGTCACAGACAAAATGGATGATTTTACACAAAGCAGCTTCTGGCCTACTGTTCCTAACAACTCCCTCCTTTTGTTCTCTGAGGAACAATACCCTTACTGGGTACTCTTCTGTATGACTAGAGATTTGTAAGGACCAATAGTGTCATATATTCTGTCCATGGCCACATATGTATTGTAAGTCGCATACATAGCAGGAGATGAAACTGAAGTTTTCTTTGAGACAAATGAGAGCATTGCGCACTTAGCACAGTGAAAGATAATAAAAATTGCTGTGATTATGCTAATGACTACAATAAAACCATAGAGAATTTTCATACCCAATTCTCCAATCCAACTAGTGAGTCCTGACATCTAGTTTAAGCTCAAACCTGGAGATTCTTGACGCATCCTAGCCTGGATCTCCTGTAGCTTATTCATGTCTTGAGTAATAGCGCCAGATGCATCCTCAATATAGGCACAGCACTTCTGTCCTACAAGTTTACAAACACCTCCCTGTGAGGCTAGCAGATAATCAAGAGCCATTCTGTTCTGTAATATTACGATGCGGATTTGCTCTTGTTGACAAAACAAGTCTGCACTCAATATACTGTACATGAAAAAATCATAATGTGATAATATCAATAGGACAATAAAACTCCTATATGTTTCTAAATGATCGACAACTAACCTGATTCATCAGATTTCCTCTTGACAAAGGGTTGTATCTCGAAACGTTAAGGATTTCTCAGGTGTGTCTGCCGTACAGGCATACCCCGGTTTAAGTACACTCACTTTAAGTACACTCGCGAGTAAGTACATCTCGCTCAATAGGCAAACAGCAGCTCACGCACGCGCCAGTCAGCACGTCCTGAACAGCAATACCGGCTTCCTACCTGTACCGAAGCTGTGCGCAAGCGGGGAGACTATAGAGCCTGTTACAAATGCGATATTTACATCAGTTATGCATGTATAGGATGATTGCAGTACAGTATAAGCATCGATAAGTGGGAAAAAGGTAGTGCTTCACTTTAAGTACATTTTCGCTTTACATACATGCTCCGGTCCCATTGCGTACGTTAATGTGGGGTATGCCTGTATTTTTTTTATTTTTTTTTTTTTTTTTATATTGCACTATAGATATTATCACATTGGATTGTTTGCACTTATTTGACATTAACTTTCAACTTGCACAGAGTTTTTCTCTGACTTTGTTTTTTTTTAGAGTGGGTTCCGTTTTGGGGGGCCTTGTCATGGGATTCTGCCCTTCATTATTACATTTAAGGGTAGATTATTTAAATTGAGTGCACTGCTACCCTTTTCCGGGAGCTCTATATGCAGCACTGCATACTAGGTAGCCCGTACTTCCTCTTTGTTATTGTATTGAAGTATTTTATTTGTTGCATGAACTGCATGTTTTCTCAAGGTAGGTCCTTATCTATCACTGCGGAATGAGGAAGAGGCTAGAAAACCATGCACAAAGGTTAGCAAGCTCCCATGAATTGCTGTAGGTTAGGTGCCTATCACTTTCGAAACATACAGGAGTTAAGAAACGTATTTGTCCGTTTTGCAAAGAGAACACGTCCTCTCGGTGCTGAGCAGGGGAGAGAAGACCAGGCACCTATACACTGTCAGGTAAGTCCTCTTTCTGTCTGTTATGTTTTTTGTGTGTGTTGTTTGTTCTTGTCGACAACAAACCTAAGCAAAGTCATCCACTTGGAAAAAAAACTTGTCAGGCTCAGGCTGAATACAGTATCTACAGTAACTCTTTGAGAAAGCCCCAGCATTGGAGAAACGCGTTAGAGGTGCGGGGGGTGTCATCCCTTCACTTTTTCATCCATGCATCAATAAAGAATTTCACAGCACAGTCCAGCCTTCGCTTTATTGCTGCACGGCAGTGCCCGTTGCTTTACCTCCTCCCCGGTGAGGAGATTGTTCCTGAATACAGTATCATCTATGTTCAGAAAGGAACGTATCCGCAGGGTTGGGGATGGTTGCTGTGCTTTGTACACTGTCTATTATAGAAGCTCTTTGCACTCTGGCTTCCATTCTGTCCCACCGACTCTCAGGAGCTGGGATTGCACAGCAGGGCAGCTACACTAGATTTGGAACACGGTTGTAGGAACCAGGTCGGAGGCCGGCTTCGGCCATCGTTTCGGAGACATAGGCTACAGAAGCAATCGTGGGAAGTCTGAGCCCCACTATGATACCATCAAATATAACATTCTTTTCAAAATTGCCTTCGATGCACCAACGTTCGTGGGGAAATAGGAATAGAGGGATTTGCACCTCTGAAAAGGTTTAACTTCAATGACGGCTTTCATACTTTATAGGGAAACCCTTGGGATATAATATGTCAATACAAATGCAGATAGTGCTCAGCCCCTGAGTCAGTACACTGTCTGAATGTGGGCTTCTTGATCAGATGCACTAGAGCGGTAATGCTCAAAGGGCTATAAAAAAAAGTAGTTCTACTAATTCTGATTACAGGGAATCTTAATGCTTTCATATAGGGAGATGGAACTCTGAGGGGGGCCATTTTCTGATTGTGAAGATACATTGGCATACAGTATATGAAAGTGTGTTTTTAAGAAATGTACACCTTTAAGAGCTTACACTGCAATCACTGCTGCAGTGTCAGTTAGCACAGCGAGTTTTCAGACAGGTAAGGCAGGGCAGAGAGAACTTAAAAGATACGGTAGGCTCACTGATCTATTTGTCCTTAGGCTGTAGGAGTAACTTGCTGGTAAGAAAACCGCCCTTAATGTGGGTGAGCCGGGTTCAAATGCTGGGGTCACCTGCTTGTGATCCTGTGGAAGTCACTTTATCTCCCTGTGCATCAGGCATTAACATGTGATTGTAAATTGTATAAGGCAGGGACTCAATGTGCCTGCATATTCCTGTGTACACTGTGACTGCTATGTAAGAAAAATACATTATTATTGACATTTACGTCGATGATCCCTGTTGAGTATCATCTGCGTATTCTTGCACTGCTTAATACGGCGACATGTTGTCTTCATTTATTTTAGAACCTCTTCCAAATGGTATGGGGGGTTGTATACAAACATATTGTGTGTAAATATTTGTTTGTCTTTCTTATCTTTTGTGTATATTTTTCCAAAGGATATTGAGTATATTGTGAGTATTAGATTGTGATAAGCATGACATAAAAGTACAGCGGTATTCTCAGAGTTGGAAGAAGGCTCAATCAGTAACTTGAAGAAGATTAAACAATACAATTACTCTAGCTCTAAAGTAGAGGTGGCCAATTCCAGTCCTCAAGGGCCACCAACAGGTCAGGTTTTAAGGATATGCCTGCTTCAGCACGGGGAGCTCAATCAATGGCTCAGTCAAAGACGGAGCCATTGATAGAGCCCCCTGTGCTGAATCAGAGACTGATTGAGCCAACTGTGCTGAAACAGGGATATCCTGAAAACCTGACCTGTTGCTGGCCCTTGAGGACTGGATTGGCTCTAATAAAGGAAAGGAAATGGTTCACCAACTAGGAATACATTAAAATACATTTGGGAAGGAGAGGTGAACAAATAAAGAAAAAACAACACCCTTTACTTTAACCAGGGAACTATGTGGATTTTTTTTTTTTAAAGAATAACCACATCTAGGTAAGGTGATAATTCACTTTTAACCAAGTCACTCAGTCCATCAGCTGGATTCCTCTATGGCATAGTTACATCAGCTGGTATTTAAAACTCCTATTTACACTACTGTATGTCTCATATTATATTGCTGCATCTGTTACAGCTGCGGAGATCTCTGTCTGTACATGGATAGTGCTTTATAAATAATACATGCAAACATGTAACAAAGCAAACTGCTGAAATACCCTGCTAAAAGCAGCACTACGGGTTTCAATTATTGTTTTTTTTTTATTTCAGCATTGAGGCAGGGGGTCTCCAGAGCGGAACAGTGTTAATTACAGCTTCGGGGACCCCCTGCTTCCAGAGATTCTTACCTCCGTAGCGGTATCTATGCAGCCAGGGAACTGTGTACCTAGCAAAATGTAGGCGTTTAAATGTCCCGCGTCAAGCGCGCCTATAGGAAGCAGTGACATAATCCGGTGCAGTTTCCTATCGGCCCACGTGACTGGGACATTTAAACTCCACAGAGATACCCCCTATCGAGGTAAATATTTCTAGAAGCGCCGGAGCTGAAATTAACATAGTTCAGTGTAGCTTCGGTGCCCTCCGGCTCCCAGAGACCCCCCTCTTTTGGGTCAGCGCGGTCGCGGGTGCCACCGGAGGCAGCGACGGACCCTCCGGCTGTTCCCAAAGGTGGGGGCCGGAGCAGGGAGCGATCCGAGCCGTAGGAGGCTCGGCGGTGCACCCGGCTAGCGGGGGCCGCCATTATGGTTGCGCGCGCAGCCTCCGGGATCGCGCATGCGCGGTTGCAGCTAGTGAGTTGCGGTGGCCTATAGGGAGTCGCGCATGCGCAGAAGAATCGCGCACGCGGGCCCAATGTAGAAATAGCCTCCACGGGACTACAATTCCCAGGAGGCTAAGGGGGAAAGGCACCAGGTTCCCCCGAGTAGCCAATAGGGCTGAAGGATTGCCCTGCAGGAGAAATAGATACATTTCGCATGCTGAGCCTACGCTAGTCAGTCAGTGCCAGGAGCAGCCAGGGGAAGGAGGTAGGGTGCAGGAGTCACTGACTCCCTGCACTAGGCCAGCAGCCCCCGAGGCCCGAGATAGCCCAGAGCCACCCAGTAGTGTAAGTTGTGTCAGGGACAGGCCCCAGGTTAGGGACCCTGCCCCTTACTATTCAGAGTCAGTTAGGGACTCAGCAGACGCTGCGCATCCGTCCAGAGGTTTGGGCGCAGGCCTTCGTTGTTGCTGCAGCAGTCATCCGGGTGGGATCGCCCCAGACGGCAGTTCCTGTGTTCAGCCGACATCAGGATCCTTTGTGAAGTTCCGTGGCAGGCCCGGGCACCGGAGTGCCCGGCAGGTAACAATCAACAAGTGCACCAACGAGTCATATCACATTCACACGGGTCATAGTGGCTGCGCAGTCACACATAACTATCTCACTTGAGGGTGGGATGATACTGTGTGGGTGTACTGGACACTGGGTGGAATCATCCGGTGGAGGTGCAGGTGGAGGTAGCGTCCTGCGAGACGCATTAGTTAGTGTCTCCTCTAGGGAGGGACACTTGTTGAATTGTGATGCATGAGTACGGTCATCTAGTAAAGGCATTAGTTGTTACCCATACTGTGTGTTGGTGATATATATTGTCCTGCGAGGAGCCACTCCTCTGGTGGGAGCCATAGCAGGTGGAGGCGCTGCACCGAGTACGAGGTTACTCATATTATACTTGCTCCAGGTTCCCCGTGGCAGAAGCTCAGCCCTCCTGTGAGCCTGACAGGTAACGCACCACACCTGGTAACATTAAGTTCCCCGCCCACACACACTATATGCGATTGGGTGGGGGAATACCCGTTACATTTGGAGGCGCTGCTGAGATGAGACCTGGGGTGCCCTATAGTTTTTTTTCTCCCAAAATGTTTGTAAAGTCCGGACACGAGGTCCTCGCCTGGGCCTTGAGGCTAGATCTTAGCACCCGCCGTGTGGTGGCCGTAGAAGGCCTTCCCGCAAATATATCAGATGAGGATATCTGTGATCATATGCGTAAAATCCCCGGGTGGCCGTACGCCTGTATTATAGATGAAGATCAAGACCCCACGTCCACGTGGAGATCGATGCTTTTTGTGGTGACACCCACGTGGGATATATGCCTGTCAGAGGCACCGTCCACATTGTTTATGTCAGGGGGCCCCCCTGAGGGTTACCCTTTAGTCTACTCTGACCCAGCGCCATGGCAACTTTCCCCAAGTTGGCAGCGTGCACGTGCTGTTGCGCTCCAGGAGTCTGACCTCTCTACTAAAGTGAGTTACACTGCTAATCAGTCCGTCTTAATCCCAGAGGCTTCATGGGGCCTGTGTGTCCAAAGTGATGTTCCGGACGCTGTTGCAGAAACAGATTATTTTCCCCCTGGGAATGAAATAGACTGCAAGGGGTTACACTCTGACGTGTATGTGGGCCGGCAATTGCCAGGAATAGATGCACTCGCGCTAATGTGTCCCTGCCTTCAGGCAGCCTGTGACCAGGGAATCAACCTATTCCATTTCTCGTTAGACTTCAAGACAACCGAGGTGGACGGAGAAACGTGTATACAATGTTTTAGTGCCAACTGTGACTGTTCTAGAGGTGAACTGGCGTGGGAGCCCAAATGTGCCTACTGCGGGGCATGTTTCTTGAAACCTATTATACCCCAGCCTACAGAATCCGCAGAGGAAGAAGCGTTCGACTTTAATACGGAGCCGGTCAGTGTAGCTAACCACTCTACCCCCCTCACAGAAGTTTCTGAGAGCTCGAACACTCTAACCGCGGTTCCAGATCCGGTCCTAGAGTCGGTTCCAGAGCCAGAACCAGCAGAGACAGATGCGACTGATCTCTCTCCTGGGGTGATCAATGCTGTTAACCCCTCTGCCCCAACCACGGAGGTTTCAGAGGGCCCGTGCGCTCTAGCTACGGTTCTAGACTCTGCTCTAGAACCACCAGATTTTCAAGCTACCATGATCAAAATGGATAGCTGTAATGCTGTGGTCGTACTGAGTCAGTGTGCTATAATAGATGTTCCAGGGGGTCCGTGTACTCCGGTTCTAGACTCGGTTTCACACTCAGAACCGCAGATTCCGGAATCACAGGGTAAGGTGTCTCTACCCCCATCCTCTCTTAGTGATTCCAGCGCCCAACAACCAGCTGTGGTGATGCGCCCGCCAGCGGACCACGCAAGTGAAGCTGGAGATAAAGAGACTATTATCCCATCTGCCGCGGATCCTGGTATGGGCCCGTGTGCCCTGCAACGGCCAGTCCGGCCTACAACGATGGTACCATCGGTCCCAGGCTTGGGATCAGTACCTGTTAACGATGACAAGGGTGAGTTGACTGCCCCAGGGGTTTCGGGTGTGAGCTTCCAGGTGGCCGCGGAGCATGGTAGCTTCTTAAGTCTGGCCACCAGGGCGATTGGCTCCACCCGGCATCGCGTCCTGGCAGAGGTGTCCCCCTTAGAAGATAGCTGTCCAGTGGTGTGAGTGGACCAGTACCTACCGCCTATCGTCCAGGCGGAGAGAAAAGTCAGCCCCATCGTGATGTCCCGTGAAGCACAGATGATACGAGAACCCATCTCAAGACAGCGGAGTGGTGAGGAACCTCCTGGCCCCCCACAGGCTCCGATGGAGGTGGCCGTGGAAAAGGCTCCTGACCTAAGTGTGAGCCCATGCGCTCCAACCCAAATGGTCCCAGGACTGGGATCCAACGCTCCCGAGTTTCGAGACAGTAAGTGGACTGCCCCAGAACTGCCGGGGACAGGTTCCAAGACAGCCGAGGTGGGAACTGACAGCGTCCCCGAGGACCTGTTGGCCACCAGGAATCACCGCAGTGGTCAGGTATCAACCCTTTGCCCCCTACAGGATGAAACAGAGACTTTGAGTAAAGAGACATTGCTACTTGCTCGCTTCCCAGTGGGAGCCTCCCAAGTTCTTAGGGACAAGGACTGTGTGGCGAGTGATTTAGTGAAAATTGCCTCATTTAAGCCCAAAAAGGAGCGCTCCATTCACCATGTAGTGGACCGCGGAAAGGGTCAAGGCCTCCTGGCGTACCGCATCCATGCCGCGGATGGCCAGGTAAGGGTCTGGCCAAGAGACATTGTAGTATTCCTTCCACCAGGGGGAGGAAGTAGTAAGGACCCTGTGATTGCTGCCCCAGAGCGTGCTCTCCACGAGATTCTCCCGGAGGAGGCTCACAAACGTAAAAGTGAGGTACCCCCACATGATCAGTTAGGGGCACCCCACGCTTGGTCTCGGTGAACAGCAATCACTCAGCTGGCCTCGGGTATTACTGTGGTCATTATGTGGGGTACCAAGTCATACAAAGCTCATGTGATATGTTGTATATTCTATGTACTGCATTTTTATTATATAATGTTTGTACCTGGTTATGTCTGCTATCCAAGCGAGGGTGTTGGGATTTAACCAGGGGGAGAGTGTAGCCCTGGTACCCTCCGGCTCCCAGAGACCCCCCTCCTTTGGGTCTGCACGGTCGCGGGTGCCGCCGGAAGCAGCGACAGACTCGCCGGCTGCGACGGACCCGCCGACTGTCCCCATTTCGCGCGCTGAGCCCACGCTAGTCAGTCAGTGCCAGGAGCAGCCAGGGGAAGGAGGTAGGGTGCAGGAGTCAGTGACTCCCTGCACTAGGCCAGCAGCCCCCGAGGCCCGAGATAGCCCTGAGCCACCCAGTAGTGTAAGGGTTGTCAGGGACAGGCCCCAGGTTAGGGATCCTGCCCCTTACTATTCAGAGTCAGTTAGGGACTCAGCAGACGCTGCGCGTCCGTCCAGAGGTTTGGGCGCAGACCTTCATTGTTGCTGCAGCAGTCATCTGGGTGGGATCGCCCCGCACGGCAGTTCCTGTGTTCAGCCGCATCAGGATCCTTTGTGAAGTTCCGTGGCAGGCCCGGGCACCAGAGTGCCCGGCAGGTAACAATCAACAAGTGCACCAACGAGTCATATCACATTCACACGGGTCATAGTGGCTGCGCAGTCACACATAACTATCTCACTTGAGGGTGGGGTGATACAGTGTGGGGGTACTGGATACTGGGATCATCACTGGGTACTGGGTACTGGGATCATCCGGTGGAGGTGCAGGTGGAGGTAGCGTCCTGTGAGATGCATTAGTTAGTGTCTCCTCTAGGGAGGGACACTTGTTGAATTTTGAATTGTGATGCATGAGTACGGTCATCTAGTAAAGGCATTAGTTGTTACCCATACTGTGTGTTGAGTGATATATATTGTCCTGCGAGGAGCCACTCCTCCTCTGGTGGGAGCCATCGCAGGTGGAGGCGCTGCACCGAGTACAAGGTTACTCATATTATACATGCCCCAGGTTCCCCGTGGCGGAAGCTCAGCCCTCCTGTGAGCCTGACAGGTAACGCACCACACCTGGTAACATTAAGTTCCCCGCCCACACACACTATATGCGATGGGGGGGGGAATACCCGTTACATCCGCTTCGGAGACCCCCCTGCTTCAAACCTGTAAAAAAATAAAATAATAATTAAACCTGATGCTTTAACAACTGTGTGCAGGATAAGGCTGAGTCCATGGTCAGCGCTTAGGCGCTGACCCGGGCTGAGGCGCGCTGGCTCTTGTCAGTGAGCCCCTGTAGCCGCAATGAGAGCGGCTTTAGCAGGGGCTCGCGCACGCGTCCGCAGGCGTGCGGAGGCGTAGCACTTACATTTTTTTTTAGTTTCGGCGCTCACGGGAGCACAGGGCCGGTCATGTGAGCGGTTCGCCCAATGAGGGTGAACCAGCTCCGTGACGTCACTGGCCCGCCCCCCCGACACGCCCCCGGACGGCGCGTGAACTAAGGCCGGGGAAAGCACCCGCTTTCCCTCAGCCTCAGCGCGCCTCCGCACGGCTGCAGTTACCATGGACTCAGCCTAACACACATATGAGAAGAAAAGTGATTGCTTCCTCTTTCCTGATAACAATAACAATGTACAGTATGAAGGGTCGTGTGACCTGCACATGGACTTAATGCTACAGTAGGTGAATTTTCTTTTGTAAGCTCTGAAGATTTTCATAAATTATTTATCAAAGAAAAGGGGCACACTTCACACATTAAAAACACAATTTCACTGAAAAGCAGAGTTACATATTCTTTGTACACCAAACATAGCAGGTGCCTATAAACATCATGAACAACAAATGATTGCACTTTTATTGTATAGTATGTGTGATGTGTGAGTGCATATACTGTATGTATGTATGTATGTATGTATGTATGTATGTATGTATGTGTTACATACATACATACATACATACATACATACGGACGGACAGACGCACACCGATCAACTAACTCCAGGTTCACAGGGTAATAATTATCCATTCTTGACATTCTTCAGCTCTTACCCCATTGTATGATGTGGACAAGAGCAAATTGGAATCCAACTAAGTTCAAGTGAGATCAGGGGGGTGGCTGTAATTAGCTACTGGTGCTGCCCTTTTACCTGTTTGGCTCGCAGGAGCCTAAGCCTCCGCAGCTGGGAGCCTGGGGTGAATTACTCTTATTAATGGTGCAGTGCCTCCACCTGTGAGAGATCCCAGCAGAGTGGGAGCAGCCCCTCACAGGACACTCTAAGGCTGTGTCCCCGCTGGCGCTGAGCTTGCTGAGCGGGCGGCGCTTGGCGCGGTTACTTGCATATATATATATGCAAGTTCCGGCTCACGCAATGTGCGCGCGCATGCGCGGGCACATACGCTCGGCGCTTTTGTAAATAAAATGTTTATACTTTCCCGCTTTCTCAAATAGTCCGCAATTGCGCCCCCCTCCTCCCACCTGCGAGCGCGTGCGCAAGTTGCAGGACACCCAGCGCTCATGCTCTAAGCATGAGTGCGCTCAGCACCAGCGGGGACTCAGCCTTACAATGTACACATACAGAGTAAAATAGAAAAGGTTTTACTGGAACATGTCATATTGCTAATGTAATGGCATATAACTCTATGGTAATATCTTATCACTCTACCCACTAAAGGCACAACTACCCACACACGTCGCAGGGTTGTAACCCACCACAGTGTCCATGAGAGTCCCAATCCCACAATACCCTAAGTGTATGACCGCACGGTCCACTAAGGTGAAGATGTTATTGTTGGTGCACTTGTAGGATTATACCTGCCGGGTGTGTCCACACCCGGTATGATGAGTCTTCACAAAGGATCCGCTGATCCCGCGATGAATCCGCCTCCGCGTGGGGTGGTGTCCTGCCGGACGATCCCACCATGAAGACAGTCTCTATCCTGAAGAGGTCTGGTCCCAGACCAAACTTGCCAGGCCACGTTGCACACACCTGTGTCCCTGACTAAAGTGGAATAGACCTGACTGCTAAGGGGATCCGTTCCCTATCTAGGGCATGTCCCTGTAGCAGCCACAACCTTTCAATGACTCAGGGCCTAGAGGATTACGGGCCTTGTGCAGTGGGTCCCTGACCACTACACACACAACCTCCCCTATCTGTGTCCCAGCTCATACTGACTCATGTGCTCCACTGTCAGCTTCCTGACTCTAGTGCGCAACAATGTATCCCCTTTGCAGCAGGAGAATCTGTAAGCCCTAATGGCTGTAATGCAGCAGGTGATAGGGGTGAAAGGGCAGTCCCCATAGGCTTCTGGATAATGTAGTCCAAGCAGGACCTCTTTGCTATTGGGGCCGCGTGCGCCTGCTTCACTGCGCATGCGCAACCTTGTAATGGCCGCCGCTGCTCTCCTGGCTCTCAGCTGCTCAGATTCTACATGTACATACACACAGCCCCCTCTATATACACACACACACACTATGCAACCCCCCCTCTATATACACAAACACACTCTGCAGTCCCCCCTACACACTGTGCAGCCCCTCTCCTCAACACCCACAAAACACACCACAGCCCTCCTCCACCCTCTAGACTCACAAAACACATACAGCAGCCCCCTCTCTACACCCACAAACACACAGAACACAGAAATACACACAACAAAACACTCTGCAGCCCTCCCCCACCATCTACACCCACTGACACACATTCACACACAATGCAGCCCCCCCCTACACCCACAAAACACACTGCAGACACACACACCAACAAAACAGACAGCTGCCCCACTCTACATCCATAAAACACACACCATCAGCCCCCTTCTACACCCACTGCAGACCCCATGTAAATCCACACACTGCAGACACACACACACACACACACACACACACACACACACACACACACACACACACACACACACACACAATACACTCTGCACCCCTCCCCCACCCACAAAACACACACTGAAGACACACACACTGCAGCCCCCCTCTACACCCACAAAACACACAGCAGACACACAAACCAACAGACTCTGCCAGCTCTACATCCACAAAACACACACTGCAGACACACACACAAAACACTCTGCACCCCTCCTTCACACACAAAACACACACTACAGCCCCCCCTCTGCACCTACAAAACACACACTGCAGAGATACACACACCAAAACAGACTCTGCCACCTCTACATCCACAAAACACACACCAGCAGCCCCCTCTCTACACCCATTGTAGCCCCCTGTAAACCCACACACTGCAGACACACACACTGCAGACACACACACACACACACCAAGAAAACACTCTGCACCCTTCCTCCAACCACAAGAGACACACTGAAGACACACACACACACACACACACACACTGCAGCTCCCCCTCTTCACAAACAAAACACACACAGCAGGCACACACCAACAAGACTCTGCTGCCTCCTCTACACCCATAAAACACACACCAACAGAAGACACACACATCAATAAAACACTCTGCTGTCCCCCTTTACACCCACAAAACACACAACAGACACATAAACCTTTGTATTGTATTGTATGTCTTTATTTATATAGCGCCATTAATGTACATAGCGCTTCACAGTAGTAATACACATGGTAATCAAATAAATAACAGATAATATAAATAAATGATCATGGGAATAAGTGCTTTAGACATAAAAGTAACATTAAGGAAGAGGAGTCCCTGCCCCGAGGAGCTTACAGTCTAATTGGAAGGTAGGGAGAACGTACAGAGACAGTAGGAGGGAGTTCTGGTAAGTGCGTCTGCAGGGGGCCAAGCTTTATGTATCATGTGTTCAGAATGTCCACAGTGCTCTTCATATGCTTCTTTAAGCAAGTGTGTCTTAAAGGTGGATAGAGAGGGTGCTAGTCGGGTACTGAGGGGAAGGGCATTCCAGAGGTGTGGGGCAGTCAGTGAAAAAGGTTTAAGGCGGGAGAGGGCTTTAGATACAAAGGGGGTAGAAAGAAGACATC
Source organism: Ascaphus truei (assembly GCF_040206685.1). NCBI lineage: Eukaryota > Metazoa > Chordata > Amphibia > Anura > Ascaphidae > Ascaphus > Ascaphus truei. The sequence continues at coordinate 400,960,128 of NC_134486.1, forward strand.
CTTGAGAAGAACGCAAGAGTCTGGATGGTGCATAACGAGAAATTAGGGCTGAGATGTAAGGAGGGGTAGAAGAGTGTAAAGCTTTAAAAGTGAGGAGAAGAATGGAGTGTGAGATGCGGGATTTGATCGGAAGCCAGGAGAGGGATTTCATGAGGGGAGATGCTGAGACATATCTAGGAAAGAGTAGTGTGACTCTGGCAGCAGCGTTTAGGATAGATTGTAGGGGAGACAGGTGAGAGGCAGGAAGGCCGGACAGCAGGAGGTTACAGTAATCAAGACGGGAGAGAATGAGGGCCTGAGTCAGAGTTTTAGCAGTCGAGCAACAAAGGAAAGGGCGTATCTTTGTTATATTGCGGAGGAAAAAGTGGCAGGTTTTAGAAATGTTTGAATGTGAGGGGCGAATGTGAGAGAGGAGTCGAGTGTGACCCCTAGGCAGCGTGCTTGGGCTACTGGGTGAATGATCGTAGTTCCAACAGTAATGTGGAAGGAGGTAGTAGGGCCAGGTTTGGGAGGAAGTATGAGGAGCTCTGTTTTAGCCATGTTGAGTTTAAGGCGGCGGAGGGCCATCCAGGATGATATAGCAGAGACATTCAGAAACTTTGATTTGTACAGCAGGTGTAAGGTCGGGAGTTGAAAAGTATATTTGTGTGTCGTCAGCATAGAGGTGATAAATAAACCCAAAAGATGTTATTAGGTCACCTAGAGAGAGTGTGTACAGAGAAAAGAGAAGAGGTCCCAGGACAGAGCCCTGGGGTACCCCCACAGAGAGATCAATAAAGGAGGAGGTGTTAACAAAAGAGACATTGAAAGTACGATGGGAGAGGTAGGATGAGATCCAGGATAGAGCTTTGTACCGAATACCAAGATTATGGCTAATGTGAAGGAGAAGGTGGTCCACGGTGTCAAATGCTGCAGAGAGGTCGAGTAATATGAGCAGAGTATAATGACCTCTGTCTTTGGCAGCATGGAGGTCGTCAGTTATTTTAGTGAGGGCTGTTTCTGTGGAGTGAGCAGTGTGGAAGCCAGATTATAGAGGGTCTAGGAGAGAATAGGTGTTGAGAAAATGGAGCAAGCGAGAGAATACAAGACGTTCAAGGAGTTTAGAGGCAAAAGGCAGGAGGGAGACAGGTTGATAGTTAGAAATACAGGTAGGGTCAAGCTTGCTGTTTTTGAGTAATGGTATGACTGTTGCATGTTTGAAGGAGGATGGAAAGGTTCCAGAGCAGAGGGAGGAGTTAAAAATGTGTGTGAGCGTAGGGATTATAGTAGGAGCAAGAGGTTTTAGGAGATGGGAGGGAATGGGGTCAAGAGGGAGAAGAGGCGATCAACAGCGACACATCCTCCTCTGAGACAGTGGAAAAAGAGTCAAGGAAGGCAAGAGGAGAGTTAGGAAGAGGTGTAGGATGGGAGGAAGAAACAGAGGGGATGTTCTGATGTATGGATTCCACCTTTTCCTTAAAATAGTCAGCAAAGTCCTGAGTGGAGATGGAGGAAGGAGAGGCAGCTGAGGGTGGTTTGAGTAGAGTATCAAAGACAGAGAACAGTCGGTGTGGGTTAGACTTGTGCATGTTGATTAGTGAACAAAAGTAGGCTTGTTTAGCTTGCGAGAGGGAAGAGTTGAAACAGGATAGCATAAATTTGTAGTGAAGGAAGTCTGCGAGAGTATGAGATTTCCTCCAGAGGCGTTCAGAGGAACGAGTGGAGGAACGCAGCATGCGCGTGTGGGAATTTAGCCAGGGTCTAGGGTTAGAAGGGCGAGTGCGGCAGAGAGAAAGCGGGGCATGTAGATCAAGAGAGGAGGACAAGGCAGAGCTGTAGTTCCTGACCAGGTTGTCAGGGTCTGTAGCAGAACTGAGAGAGGAGAGGGAGGAGTGTAAAGTGGACTCAAAGTCAGGTAATTGAATAGAGCGCAGGTTTCTGCAGAACCGGGGGGTAGATGGAGGTGGAGAAGGGGAGAAGCGAGATAGAGAGAATGAGATGAGGTGATGGTCAGAGAGAGAAAATGGGAAATGGAGAAATCAGAGAGGGAGAAGTTTTTAGGGAAAACCAGGTCTAAGTAGTGGCCATCCTTGTGGGTGCTGGCTGCAGTCCACTGTTGAAGGCCAAAAGAAGAGGTTAGAGAAAGAAAGCAGGAAGCCCAAGGGAGAGAGGGGTCATCAATGTGGCAATTGAAGTCCCCAAGGAGAAGAACATGGGAGTCTGAGGAGAGAAAGAAAGAGAGCCAGGATTCAAAGTGAGAGAGAAAGGCAGAAGGGGGATGAGTAGAGGTAGGTGGGCGATAGATGACCACCACATGGACAGGGAGAGGAGAGAAGATTTGGGCAGTGTGAACCTCAAAGGAGGGAAAAGCATGAGGGGGGAATAGGAAGGGTTCGGTAACGGCAGAGAGAGGAGAGCAGGAGCCCCACGCCTCCACCCCTGCCATCAGGGCGCAGAGTGTGGGAGAAGGAAAGGCCACCATAGCAGAGGGCAGCTTCAAGAGCAGAGTCAGACTGAGTGAGCCAGGTCTCAGTTATAGCAAAGAGAAGCAGGGAGTGAGAGAGAAAGAAGTCATGCACAGAGAGGAACTTGTTAGAGAGGGAGCGAGCATTCCAAAGGGCACAGGAGAAAGGGAGAGAGGAGGGAGGGTGGCAGGGGATGGGTATGAGGTTGGAGGGGTTAACACCAGAAGGAGTAGAAGTTGCATGTGGGAGGCGAGGACGAGAGCAAGTAGAAATAAGGCAGGGAACAGGATTGGGAGAGATATCCCCAGAAGCAAGGAGGAGAAGCATGGATAGAAAGAGAATGTGTGAGGATGATTTGTAGGGGTGTGTTTTAGTGCAGGGTGTATAGCCGTGTGGTGACAGAGGGCACAGGTAAGAAATGAGTTCATGTGAACTGAGAAGTAGGGAAGAAAGGAGAGATGGAGATGTATGAATAGAGTTAGAGACATAAGGAGACTGGTGGAAGGAAGTGCATAATTTGAAAATAAGTGAGGTTACAGCAAATATAAAAAGTAAAGGCGGCATCACAGCAATAGTTAAGTGTTGAGATGTGCAGTCTGCGATAGATGATATCCTCCTTTCCAACATAGATCAAATGCAGGAATCAGAAGCAGTAGATGTTGTCCACTTTTCCACTCCTTATTAAACTTCATAACTACTTTAAACATATCTACTTAAAAGCATGGCTGCTATGTGTTTACTTATATACTTTTTACAAAGTCACCTGGCTGGCCCAACAAACTTAATTAGCACATGTGAGGGACGTTAAAGCAAATGGTTTTTCTAAGATGGGTGTTGTCTTGCACAAGTATGAAAGCTGAATTAAATTAAGACAGCAGGGGGATGATTTGGAGACAGACAATTTGAAATATGTTTTTACCTAAATAGAACTAAATACACAGCAGGGGAGGATATCAGGAGAGACAGATAATTTGAAATATGTTTTTACCTAAATAGAACTAAATACACAGCAGGGGAGGATATCAGGACAGACAGACAATTTGAACTGTGTTTTTACCAAAATAGAACTAAATACACAGCAGGGGAGGATATCAGGACAGACAGACAATTTGAAATATGTTTTTACCTGAGGAAAGAGATGAGATGAGATCAGTGATTCAATAGTCCCAACTTCCTTTTTAAACTTCATAACTACAGTAGAGGCAACTCTTATTCGAACAAAAACCAGTGGCAATTCCCCAAAAACCCCAGGAAACACCCAGGTACATTCTGAATACATGCCTTAAACTTTCCTAAAACTAGCCCCAGCATTTCTGCATTGATTAATGGCCTATCAGATTAACAGCGGGGGTCCCTGGCAGTCCCATTCAAACTGAATTGGACTGCCAGGGATCCCTGCTGTGTTAATCCTATGGGTCGTTAGTCAATGCAGAAATGCCTTAAACGTGCCTCAAACTTGCCCAGAACATACCCAGCACATACCCAGCACATACCCAGAATGTAACCCGGCTAGTTTACGGCAAATGTTAGAATAAACGTTGCCTCTACTGTACTTTAAACATATCTGCTTAAGAGCATGGCTGCAGGCTTTCCCCTCACTCTCCTGTGCGGAGGTCTCTGCAGGCATGGAGGGGGAGGAGTCAGTGCCTAGCTGCAGGCAGAGTGGGGGAGGAGTCAGTGCCTGGCTGCAGGCAGGGAGGGGGAGGAGTCGGTGCTGGTGCCTTCTGTCCAATCACCTCCCCTGTCTAAGAGCAAATTTCACTCTTTGTGAATGAAAACTGAAAGCTGATTGACTGAAAAACTTGGCAGGGTGCCAAAAATTCCGGGCCATTACTGATTGGATAATGCCTGGAATTTTAACCAATCAGAGAGCAGGGATTTCAATAATGCCCGGTATTTACCAGCTTTAGCCTATAATATTAATTATGCTCTCTGAGCAGGGTATATAACCGGAACCAAAAGCCAAGGAGGCGGAGCGGAGGCGCGGCCTCTGCGGAGGCTAGGATAGGCTGTAGGAGACAAGTGGGCATTAGAAGATCTTGCCACGCAGCTGGGGAGCGGTGCACGGCGTCATGTGAGTTCGCCACGCGCGAGAGAAGCGTGTCGCGTCCGAGTGGGCGGAGCTAAGCTCCGTGGCAGCATAGAATAGTTGTGCGTGCGCATGCGTTCTGTAAGCAGAGCGGAGGGGGGGGGTGCGCAATCGCTGGTGCCGGAGCGGATGTCTGTGCGGAGACGGGTAAGGAGTGAACCCATTGCAAAGGACGTGTTCCCCGATTCCTTACAAGAACAAAAGACATAGAACTCCAATGCTACGTCCAACATAACAAATCATACAGTTAAATACTTATCTGTTCTTCTCTCATAAGTGAGGGTCACTTAGCTACATTCTATGGCCAAAGCATTTTAAGCTTGCAGAGCATGTCAATGTGTGACCTCTTTTTCTGCAAGTCCTAACACTATCTCTGTGAATGTTCTCATTACCTCTCAAATATGGGGAAGAAGTCTTAATAGACTGGTCATTCACAGCTTCAGCTCCGGACTTGCTATTTATAGGTAGGCAGGGCTAGCTTGGACACAGGAAGGAGGGGTCACAGACCTCCAAACCATTGTTTACAAGTGTAGCATTGGGGATCACGGTCTTTTGTTTATACATGTCACATACCCAATAGCAGTCCTTTTTGACATAAATATATATGGTAAGATGGGTCAGGGTTTGAGCCTCCAGTGGTTGTGTGTCGTGCACTGTCTGGATGAAAATGGCTTCCTTTTAAACTCCGTATCAGAGACAGTTAAGACGAGGGGTAAGGAAGTCGACCCCGACTGTGCAGCTTCTTATTGAACATGTAGTCCTCTTTCCTGTGCTCTAGAGTGACTACGGGTACTGCACACACCTGTGGACTCCAGGAGATCTGAGCCTCAGCTAACTGGGAGCCTGGGGTAATAGTTATCTTATCGGCAGCGCCTCCACTTACCCAGGATCCCCATTGCGTTAGATTCCCCTGGGTAAGAACAATAGTAACACACATATGATTGGAACTGTTTACTGAAACATACTGATAAACCCTTATTGCATAATCATGGTAAGAACACATATAACACATCAATTAACTTATACTATAACACTAGTGGCTCGGCCACTCTCATAAGGAGAAATGTCACTGTCCCGTCACCGCGTGCCCCCACACCGTGTCCATGTACTGGAATATGTATATAGGCTCAGTCCTTTGGCCACTCCACTTATTGTCCCCAAAGAGTGTTCCCTAAGGCGGGATCAGCGCCTGTTGACCGGTGTTGGTGCACTTTAGTAAATACCTTCCGGTCACTGCGGTGACCGGTAACAACTTCAAAAAGGATCTGTCGATCCAGCCCGGTCTCTCCGACTTCCCGATGCTCAGCAGCCTGGTCCCAGACGACTAGCAGCAACCTCAGCGCCGCACACTTTGTCCCTATCTGCTGTACAGTAAGGGCTGATGTCGCTATCACTACAGGGCATCCCTGCAGCAAGACAATCTACTGTGATTCAGGGAATATCCTGGGGCCTATGGGGAAGATCTAACCTATGAAGGTGGGTCACGGACCCCCTGCACCCACACTACCTCTCCCCTTGCTCCTCCGGTGCCCTCTGGCTAGCGTGGTCTCTCCCCCACGCTTCCCTTTCCTGCCTCCCTCGAATCCAGCCCTCCCATTCGCTCCCTGGCGTCAGGTGACTTTGCTAAGGCTCCTGGGAGTTGTAGTTACTGGCTGAGCCTCTATCTTATTGGCCAGCCGTTCGCGCGCTTGCACTGCGCATGCGCGACCTCTCTCTGCTCTGACAGTGCCCCTTACTATTGCGCAACAACATGGCGGCGCCCTATGCTGTCGGGCCACCGCGGAACCTTCCAACACTCCCCCTGGAGACGCGCTGCAGCAAAGGGAAAGCAAACTAACACATCCCTACAAACACACCATACAAAAGGAAATAGACAGAGGAAATCAAATCCCTCACAATTCTGAGCTCGCCACGGGGTAGATTGGTAGGAATTACGTACCCGATCTGGCGTTAACTGCCAATCAATTTAATGGGAAAGCCGATCAGGTGCATTAATGCGTAACTGAGCTTAATTAATGTCCCTTCATGATTACAAAGTAACTTTACAAAATAATTTTTAAAAAATCGTGTGGGTGTCAGTTTTGTATTAAAAAAAAAAAAGACATTGATTACCCAGATATAACCCCACCACATGTCACACTTTGGTCCTCGGAAGGATTGTGTCTTTAACAGAGAGGGGGCAGTACGTGAGATAGGCTACAGGCGGGAACGCTCAGTAAAACATGAGTGACAGCTAAAAAGACAGCTTTGAGAATAGCGTGCGAAGGAAGGGGGAAAATGTAGCACTTTAAAGAAGAGAACAATTTTGTTTTGAACGTGGAATAATGTAAATCAGTCAGAAGTATTTTAGGGGGGGGGGGGGAGAGAAGAGACTGATGTAAAGCAGAAGTTCTTCTAACATATTGCAGGATTGAAACCTGGGAGGTAGTAATGCTGGTAAACAGCTTTGAGGGGGCTGATGGGAAACTTAAATAAATCCTAAATCCTTAAATAAAGGAAACAATGGCTGATTACGCTGTATAAATACAACCTCCGATCTATTTATGTTACACTTACTGTACAGGTAAAATGTGACCTGCAGCCAGAACTGTTATTTCGTTCGTTTTTTTTCAATGCTATGTTTAATATTGAAATTCAGACGCGGGGCAGCCCTCAGTTTCAGAATCTTGTTAACATAAGGATAGATTCACTAATCTCCGTCAACTCCGTATGTGCTCTTTGGACATACAGTGTAAACGTGGATTAAAAGTGGCACTGGATTCAACAGAGAGAACATTAAGGCAACGAGATTTGTTTCATGTGATAAATCTGGGGCTGTTTTATTTGCACTGGTTTTGTGCCTCTGTTGCAGGCAGGAGACTTTGAGATGCAGCACCACCCAGCCGGTGGAGGGGGGGTGGGGGAGCGGTGAGGTATTGGTAACAATGGTCACTTTACAGCAATTTTGATCAGATTGCCTTGTTGTGGTTGAGGGCTTCTCTCGGGGAAGATGATAAAGTGGGACACGAAAAGAGACTGGTATACACAAGACACAGCAGGGCCACTGGCCCAGTACTGGACCACTGGCCCTTCTGGGTCTTGTGTATATCAGTCTCTTTTTGTGCCTGTCTTTTTTTTTTTACCCCTACTGCACTGTTCACTTTATTCATTGTCCTTTATCATCAACAGGAGTGCTGGTGTCCTATCTGTTGTCTTGTAAGATGATAAAGTGGATACAGGCTCTTGGGCAGGCGGTGAGCAGAGGAGGATGGAAAATTGGTGCCAGGAATTTTTTTATAAAGAAAGAGAAAGTGTTTATTGTAGAATCTTCAATATGAACGAGGATTTCTTACTGCCATAATAACTTCTCTAAAGTTGATTATTTTGCCCTAACATAGAAGGGGCAATTACTTCAGGAGCTCAGGAGGGCAATCCCAGAGGAGACTCCTACTAGGTTGGACTGGGATGTTCCTTCTTTAGTCTTAGTAATCACAGTTACTCACCTGCCCCCTGCTTTCCAATCATACCAATGCTCTGGTAGTTTTCTGCCCCTGAGTGAGGGCTGGTGCTATACTTATTACCACCCTTTGCAAAGGCTGACTGCCGCCCCACCCCAAACAACATCTCGCCTAGCCCAAACAATTTATACTGCCCGCTCTCCCTCCTGGGTCAAACAACATCCCGCCAACCCTCCCGCCCCAATCAACATCATGCCCCCCTCCTGGGCCAAACAACTTTCCCCCCAAATACCCTCCATGCCAAACACCTGACCACTAGAACGGCTTCCCACTTGCTTCACTTTTGCCACCCCCCAGAAACTGCCACCCTGTGTAAATGCACCAGTTGCACCCACAGTTTTGCCAGCCCTGCCCTGACTATCCCACCGGGCCAATTCTCTAGCTGCTCCTGTCTTCTGGTTTACCTCCTAGAGCAGCTTAAATCAGTGTTTACAGTGTTTAATTGACCTACTTGTTTCACTGCAACTGAAGCTTCCTCAGGGGCTCCACTGAGGATTGAGGAGCCCTTGATAAAGCTGCAGTGGCAGTGAAACGCGTAGGGAGATTATTGCGGATGCAGGACAGAAGCAGATGAACACTGATCACCGGTACCAATGCTTCTAAATCCCAGAGAGGGTTTCACAGACCACACATGAGCTGTCAGGAGGTCTGAGCTTGGGAGGACTGAGGTCCCCGATACATAAACTCCAGCAGAAGGGGCTTTTTTGGGGCTCCCTGTTTCCTACCTGATACCCAGATATAATATATTTGTGAGTTTGTACCCAAGTTCTTTTTTTATATTACAGCAAAGGTTGTTTGGCGCTATGTTTTTTCCTCTTGTATTTCTGAATTGATTTTCGAGGACAGCATTGAACATACACAGAGTATTAGGCACCGATGATTTCCTATGTATACAGATAGAGTGATAAGCTACTTTAATAACATTAACTAGGTTCTCTGTGACAAGCATATCAGTATTTACGCCAATGTGAGGTCCTGTGCACACAGTGATATATAGGTCAGAGTAAATTGCCCTATTGACTGAGTCTATTCTAAGACACACTGTTGATCTGACCTATTACTGGTCAGTTTGGTGTATGGTTATTTGTTTTTTAGTCCATTTGAGGGAGGACAGTGTGGTGAGGCTGTATGGAAGCACCATAGTCCCATCTGGGACTGTGGGAATGGACCTGTAGAAGGGGTTTTCTTCCCCGAAACGTTGCCCCCCCCCCCCTCATCTTTCCACATTTTCCCTTCCCCCAGTGGGTTCTTTTTTCTGTTTTTTACCTTGATTGTGACACTCCCCCCCCCCAAACCCCCTTCTCCTCCTCTCCTCCTCTCCTTTAGGCTCGTACAGATGTTCTTACCCCTTTGTATTGTACCCACTTGTAGCACACGTTTTTTTTCTAAATACAAGTTATAGTCTTTTGGCCTATACTCAATGTCTTGCATTCAGTTATTTGTGTGCTGGGAACACCTGTGGTGTTTTAATACACCGTTTCTATTCTCCGTCAACAAAGTATCATCCTATTTTCTGAAAGGCTGGAAGATTTCCTACACTTGAGTGTATTGGCTAATTTATTTGAGCTGAACGTTTGACCTTTGAAACATATTGCACTTGTTTGTGTCCTTTTTTTGTTCTAATTTTTTCTTTCATACCATGGGAGTGTTTTGCGCCCTTGTTCATTTTGCAATCATTGTAAAGGTTACAATGGTTTTTGGGGGGTATTACTGCTTCAATGCTCCTATAGGAGAGTCAGTGTAACGCTGTGCTCACCACAAACAAGACGGGACCCCGGTACTGAGGTGGGAATGGGTATAAACGCCACCCACAGCCACGGGGGCATGTCTTGAGTGCGGATGGTCAGGCAGCCGGGTCAGGATTGGAGAGAGTAGAATGGTTAGGTACTTGCCGAGTTCCAAAGAAAAAATACTGTCCTGCGCTTCGGTAAGCAGCAATAGCACCTTAGGGTGTCAAGGTCGTCATGTGGGGCTGTGATGAGGGAGCTATAAAGGGCCACTAGGATAACCGGAGTGTATAAGAAAGGTAATGACCCTTACCTAAATCTCCACTCCAGTATGGGTCCTGCTCTCCTCTGTGTTCAGCTCCTGCGTGCAGCCATCAATGAAAGTGCATGTGGATGGAAGAATTCCGGCGCAACTGCGCATGACAGACTCCACAGGCTCCCAAATGGATTCAACAAACTTTATTGGCACAACAACACACTGGGGCTATACCACGATCTCCCCCTCTATGCGTTTCACCCTCTACAGGTACTTGCCGAGGTCTGAGGTAGGAGCCGGTAGAATGGTCAGTGTCCGTAAGCCGTGGTCAGGATTGGAGAGATGCGGAAAGTCAGAGGTAAGCCGGGTCAGTAAGCCAGAAGTGAGGAGTCAAAGTAATATCGGGGTCGGTACACAGGAGGTCAATCTGAAACAAGGAGCTAGGAGACAAGGCAAGGACAAGGAACCAGGAAGTGGGAGACCACGCTAACTGGAACTATGCTCAGCCAAAGTGCAAGTGGCACAGCTGAGCATATATGGGAGAGCATGACCAATGAGAGAGGGGGGTGGAGTGGAGGCGCGGCCTCCGCGGAGGCACGGATAGGAGGAGAGACACAGGAGACCGGTGGGCATAATAAAGAGAGTTGACACGCAGCTTGGGAGCGGTGCACACGCATCACGTTTGCGCGCCGCGCGGCATTGATGCGCGTCACAAGCGGGGGGTGGAGCCAGACTCTGCAACGTCAGAAAAGCTCCTGCGGGAGCGTGCGCGCTGTGAGGTCAGCGGAGTTGCGCAAGACATCAGGCAAGGAGGGAGTGCACCGCAGGGGACGCGCTCCCCGATTCCTTACAGTCAGACCCGTTGACAGCCTGCCAACAGCCTTTACTGGCCCTAAGACATCAGAGTGCTGATCTGAACCTCCTGATTGTTGAACGGAGAAGGCCCCCAGTCGGAGAGGGGCCAAGCTGGGCAGTTTAATAGGGCCCAGCCAAACAAAGGTGCAGCTGGGAAGTGAAGGACAACCCAGCCACAGGAGGAACTAGCCGGGCAGTGAAGAAGGCCCTTGCCGGAAAAAGGCCCAGCCGGCAGTGCAGATGGGCCCAGCTAGAGAAGGTCACAGCTGACAAAGGGCAGGTCATCTGGGTCATTCACCCCAAAACATGTTATACTTTTTCTGGTCAGCAAACAGAAAGTAAATGCAGTAACAAACTTCTTTGAAAATGAACTATGTGTGCAACATCTTTTTCTATATTTTTCTGGTTAATACAAAGGCTGTTTAAGCACGACGCCAGGACGCGTCTGCACCATGACGGGAGGAGCAAGAAAAAAGACGGAATGATCAGAAGACTGTTTCTTTTGCCCATCCAAAGGAGGGGCTAGTCACACAGTGTAGGAGGGCCCAGTATCCATTCCATGCCCCGTTATGGGGTGCCGGTATCCTGGCGGCCATGTTTAAATTCTCCCGCATCACGGCCAAGGTGATCGGGGGATTTAAACAAACCGGAGGTATATCAGCACCCCATAACTGGGCCTGTACATCGGGAAGCAAGGGGGTCCCCGGACTTGAAATCAATGTGGTTCACCTCTGGAGACCCCAGTTACAATACTGTATTATTAAAATAAAATAAAACCCCCGCGATCGCCTGTTAGTGGCGCACAGGTAGAGCGACTGATTCAGTCTCTCTCTTACTGCGCGTCTCTTTTTTTTTTTTTTCAACTTCAAATTTATTGTAAAGAGTTTTCAGTACATGTAGTATCACAGTGCATATAAAATAAATATCTCATACATAACATTACAGAGCGATACCTAAGTTCTCTCATGAGTACCTGTGCAATATGAACGTTGATATATATCCAACTTTACCTTATGCGGTACATTAGGGTAATTGCGCTTGTGGGTAAAATAAAATAAGGATAGGGGAGGGGAGGGGGGGAAGGGATGAAGGAGGGGAGAGGAAAGGATAGGGGGATGGGGGGGGTGATGACCCCGGGGACGCGAGCACCTCCTGTTTTTGTAAAGGGATTGATGTTCAGTTCGCGACATGCATCATCCATCAGCCTCTGTAGGGTTGGCTGTTGGGCCTCTTATATCCTATTGCTTCCCCGTATGTGGCCTGGCAGCCCACGGCGGTGTTCTCGTCCTATGTGTGTAAGGAATCTGGTGTCTAAGCGCCGTCAGCGTGACCATTACTCACCTCCCGTCGGTACTCAGGCGTCCAAGCGTCTGCAGCGCAATTCCCACATACCTCCGTTGTCTGCCACTGGCACTCTGGCTCCTCGCCATCGCGGGATTGCACCAACCGAAGAGGTGCCTGTTGAACCGCAGCCTCTGCGTGTGTCCCCAGCTCCGCGCTCTATGCGCACACGTGCATCTGTCTCTGTCCCCATGCGCATACGCGCGTCAGTCACCGAATCCACGCACACACACATGCCAGCCCCAGACATTATGTGCATGCATTCCCAGCTTACAGAGCACACGCCTAGCAAAGCACTTTTAACCACTGCTCCTGCAGTGAGGCGTCGCCCCCAAGCATCACACAGTTCCATGCAAATCAATGATTACACTCAGCTGGGCTGTAACACCTCCCTCCTATCAGGGAGGACTCCTTGCAGTCCTCCAGGCCTGCCCCCTTTTCCCATTGGCCGGCCAAGTTTTATTATGCCTGTGCTTCCCATCACTCGTCGCTCGACATAGTTCTGTATGGAAGCATTTGACTACTCTCTCAGTGACTCCTCAGGTATTGACGTGGATTGGACGACTACCCCCTCTGGCTCTCGACTTCGGCTCTACTTGGACTTTGTGACTTCTGGCATCCCTGTTACTCCTTGATAAAGGACCCCCAGGTCCGAAACGCGTAGGAGGCTCCTGTCTTTGTCCCCCAAGGGGGTTACCTGTCTTCCTGCATGCACGAATAAAGAATAGCAGTTTTATCCTACACCTGGCTCTCTGGCTGTGCGCCATTCGTCTTTTTCTTCTGCCTTCACCTGGATTGTGGATCCTTCATGGCTGGCACGCCTGCTTAACACCCCTGGAGATGACGTGAGTGGGTTTCTTTATGGGTTTAGACCGTCATAGTTAAGTTTGACAATTGTCATTAATGCTTACAAGTCTATGCTGCACCCACCCACTCCCATTGGTATCTCCAGGGTTATGATTTATGGTCCACTGAGTTGGATGGATTTCATCTGGGTTTGAGCACCCTAATTTTTTCTACCTATCCAATCCCTGTAACACGGCTTATACCTTCGACCATCCGCAACTCTCCAATCCCTGATCTTGGCAACGGCAATAACTACTCCTCCTCTACTACCGGTACCGGCAAGTATTGTCTTCCTTACTATACCTGGCCTGGCAACACTAACACCACAATCTGGACGCGCTCCCTTTGCTGCGGGTGCGTGTATCCCTACGTCCCACCTCAGCACAGGGGACGGGTCTGGTCTGCGGGCAGCACCGGCGTAACATTATGTCGAGCCCACAAGACGCAGACCAGACTGAATTAGATATGAGGATTCCTAACCCCAAACCTTACGAAGGTGAATGTCAAGATTTTCGGGGCTTCATTAATCAATGTGAGGTACAATTTGAAATGCCCCCCCACCAGTTTTCTACTGGCCGAAAGAAGGTGGCCTACGTTTATAATCTGTTGACGGGTAGCGCACTGGCTTGGGCCTCCCTCATCTGGGAGCGGCGAGATGACCTTAGCCAGAATTACTCAGCCTTCAAGACGGAATTCAGGCAAGTGTTTGATTCCCCCGCACGTCGGGAGGTGGCGTCTTCTTCTCTTTTACAGATTACTCAAGGGCGAAGACTGGTGACTGAATATGCCATAGAGTTCCGGACCCTTGCAGCAGAGACCAACTGGGAACAGGAGGCCTACGTCGCCGTATTCTGGCAAGGACTGTCAGACAGCATCAAGGATGTACTTGCTCTCCAACCCAGGCCAGGTCTTTTGGTGGATCTCATCACTCTGGCGATTAGAGTGGACCAATGTATTCAGGTACACCGCACGGAGCGCCAGCGCACTCACTCGGTAACCTCTTCGTCTCTCTCTCTCAGCACTACTACAGTCCCCAGGTCCACTTCACCGCTCCGTCCTTCCTTGGACTCGTCCGAACCGATGCAGTTGGGGGTTCAATGGGTTCGCACACCAATACGGCAATTCCGCCGCGCCAGGGAATTGTGCTATTATTGCGGACCTGCAAAAACATCTGACCGAAGAATGTCCTCCATCTCTGGAAAACGGGAACACCCAGTGAGTATGAAGGGGCTCTTCGTGGGTGTTATGTCTCCTCGTCCCCTTCCCCAAAAAGGATTCCCTAAGAAACTCACTATACCCGTGTGCCTCTCAGGCCGTAAGTTCCACGTCTCCACAGTAGCCTTCATAGACTCCGGAGCCGGAGGCAATTTCGTGGATCAAGAGTTCGCCAAACACTACCAGATACCGCTCGTGGAGAAAAAGATCCCCATCGCCTTGGTCGGAATTGATGGGCATCCACTCACGCCGGCATTTATCTCATTAGAGACGGTTGCTTTTGATAGTATCACCTTTGTGTGAAATTTTGGGCCATATAGAGACTCTATTACATTCCTGCCCATCTCATCACTGCTGCGGTTACTGTGATGTCACCACGCAGCGTCCCGTGACGGAGCGGCAGCGTGGTACGCTGAGGTTGTTCCTGGAAGCATTGGGCTTACCTCCATGTGCAGTGATTTCAACTGCGGAGCCATACGAGTTGCTCCAGCATATTTGGAACTCTTGGTGGACCCTCTAAGTGCGATTATCCAAAGCAGAGCCCAGCTGTTAGGAGGGAAACCCCCTCTGGAGATGCTGACCGTCTGAGGAGGAGTTCCGGTGAGAGTTCTGCTCCAGAGCTACTGCTACAGTTCCCGCTGAGAGAAGCAAGCATCTGACCTCCTTGCCAGCAGTCGCCGAGCGGTAACCAGTGTTATATACACTAAATGCACTATTTTACCTACTTGATGTACGCAGATTAATTACCCTTCTATTCAATATATATTTGTATTTACCTACTTCACCATTTGGCGTTGTGCGCTGTGTTTTTTGTTTCCATTTCTTTAGTGTGTTGGGGGGTGCTGAGCCACCCCCTGTTTTCATCGCAGCAGACGCCCATATCAGCTATCACACGGTTATGTAATATTCATTTTATAATTTTCACTGTGGTTTTTGTGGTTTTATTGTGCCACATATAAGTTAGGGTTTCAGTCACTGCACTTATCACTTATATTGTAAGGGTTAAATAGTGGCGCACAGTATTATTTTTGTTTTTTCACTGTGGACCATCTTGCAGGGTTTTCGATGAATTAGCCGGGGTTTTGTCCCGTGATACAGTCGACAACTGGTAGTTGCACCTGTGTGTATGTATGTAAGTATTATGTATATATATATCTTTATTTATACAGTATAGCGCCATTAATGTACATAGCGCTTCAGAGCAGTAATTCACGTGACATAATATTAATAACAAATAATACAAATAACACATAATGGGAATAAGCACTTCAGACATACTTGTAATATTAGGAAAAGGAGTCCTTGCCCGAAGAGCTTACATATCTAAGGCCTCGGCCAGGCTCCCCACTGGCGTGCTGAGGCGCGCTGAGGCTCTGGGAAAGCGGGTGCTTTCCCTGGCCTTGCGGTTGCTTACTATGCGCGCCGTCAGGGGGCGGGCCGGGGGCGGGCCAGTGACAACACGAAGCTGGTTCACCCTCATTGGGCAAACCGCTCACGTGACCGGCCTGTCGCGTCGGCAAGCGGGGGAATTTTAAATTCCCCTAAGACCTGCGCTTCCGCAAGCACGCGGAAGCGTAGGCGAGCCCCTACTAAAGCCGCTCTAATTGCGGCTGTAGGGGCTCAGTGCTGAGCGGGAGCGCGCCTCAGTGCGCCTCCGCCAGCAAGCAGGGAACATAGCCGAGGCCTAAGTGAGTGCTCATTTGCATGTCATTACTAAGAATCCCTGGCTGCAGTGGAAACATTGTACGTCAAGAGACAATGGGGAAAAGCAGGTTTGTGGACCTGTCTGAGACATGTGAATGAGCTCACACGTGGTATTTTTATTTGCCTATTATATACAATGTGTATATGTGCATATGTGCATACAGTATGTGCATATGTATATATGTGAATATTGTGATGCGCACACCACGTTGCAGTCTCTTTTAGTCTCAATGTAAGGCAGAAAACACTGTAATTCTCTATATGGGTTTTATTTACAGGGATTAAATCATACACCAACAGGCCCACCGTCCCCTTAAGTCAAACAAATCATAAAATAAAATACCTATCCTTTTAGTGAAAGCTAACTACACCGTAGCAGTCGTACTCACTATTTGGATGGCCAGCTAAGCTGGTTCCCAGCCCCAAAACATGCCCTGGCATATGCAATCATGTACACAGTCTCTGTACACAACAATAAAGTGTTTTCCTGTTTGGAGCAGACATCCCCGCTTCAGCATGGCTTTGTGTCCTTTCCTGCTAGAGGAACGTGGCCCCACGTGAGCTCAGAGAAACTCTCCTCTGTATGTCCACTGTCAAGAACAGGACATCCCCACTTCAGCACGGTCTGTCATCTTTCCTGCTTTCCTCTGGGATTCATACCCAGGCAGTCCAAGCGGACTCTGCGATCACCATCCAGCGGGTACAAGGAACTGTGCCAGCCTTACTTGATGAGGAGCACTTCTCTGCCCCCCTCTCTGGGACAGCAATCTCTCCCTCTGTGACTCTTAGCATTGTCTCCGTGGCAGCATGGCAGCTCTCTGTGTTTGTCTTAAACACTTCCTTGTTCACTCAAGGAGCCCATTCTAATTAATTATGCAGCAGCTGTTACTGGCTACTCTGGGGAAGATTAACTCTGTGTAGACTGGAAAGCACACTTACTGCACTGTTCCAGCACCTAGAGGCACCTGATGGTATCACAATATATATAGATATGATGATTTAGTGTTTTTGTAATTTACCAAAAAATGACACGAATTATCCATTATGTTAAGATATTATATCAAGTGAATATTAGCTGACAATAGCAAATCAAGACAGATATTACAATTTTGGAAGAACAAAACAAGCTATTGGGAGACGAGAAATGAAAACCTGCCTGGCGTAGCTGGGAGGTCATATGAAGAAAATAAATTCATGCTCTGTCCTCTGATAGAAAAATGTCAGATCCACTTTTCCTTTCAAATGTAGCTCGTATGTCAGCAGTTCACAGCTGCTCCCGTTCACTGAAGGTTCTGAGTGATCTCAAGCCCCCCGAACAGGTCAGGTTTTCAGGATATCCCAGCTTCAGCACAGGTGGCTCAATAAGAGGCTTAGTCAAAGGCTGATTAAGCTACCTGTGCTGGAGCAGGGACTGATTGAGCCACCTGTGCTGAAGCAGGCACCGATTCAGCCCCCTGTGCTGAAGCTGGGATATCCTGAACACCTGACTTGGGTGAAGAGGGGGGGGGGCTGAGGACTGGAGTTGAGCACCCCTGTGTTAGACAATAGGTGCAGGAGACAGTGACGTTCTCCCTTGCTCTGACCCACAGACGGAAATAGATACAAAGGTACTGCTGGTCTTCATTAGATGCGGGAACTAGTACTATACCTGCTAAAGAGGTATAGTGGAAGGATACTGTATGTCAGGATCTTTAACTAGTTACCCGCAGGCCAAATGTGGCCGGAAATGGGCTTGGACTGGACCTTGGACTGTCTGCTCCTGCTAATTGCGGTAAAAAAATTTAAACTGCAGCTTCTAAGCTAAGATAATGTAACAAAGGTATGTCATAAAGCAGGGGTCCCCAAACATTTGTGCCCAAGGGCACACTACCGCCTTCAGGAGAGAGTGGTGGGCACAACCACTGCGCACGGACACATGCACACACAACAGACTTACAGCACAATTACGTTGGGGGGAGGCCTCATGTGCTGCTCGCAGCAGCTGTCGGCGGCACTGCAGTCGCTTGGCGGGGCGCCGTGGGCACCGCGTTGGGGACCCCTGCATTATAGCCTCACTGCGGGCTGAAGGAGCGACTCAGTGAGGAAAGGCACTGACTCGGAAAACAGCCGAACAATTCAAGAGGTGGACAGAGCACTTCAGGGTATTTAAATGAAGAGATTCACAGGGGGCTCACGTGTAAAAAATCAATTCTACGCGTTTCGGGCAAAAAGCCCTTTATCAAGGGGTACACCTGAAAACCTGATTCAAATCCGGTGTCAGCTCCTTGTGACCTTGGGTTAGTCACCTTATCTCCCTGCAACTCAGGCACCAACAAAATAGATTGTAAGCTCTACAGGGCAGTTACTTGGGGCTGCGAAAATTCTATGTATAGTGCTGCATACACCATCAGTGCTATACAGAACCAAACTATTGTTATCTCAGGACCACTGTGGCTGATAGAAATTAGACAGTACACCTGTTTAGCGCCACAACAAAAATATCCCATTTATGATGCTTAACTCTTTGAGTGCCAGAAGGGGGCCACGGAACTTCTCAGCATCGCTCACGGGATCGCGCCGTCACTGAAAAACGGAACAGCAGAGAAGGAGCGTTCCTCAGCCGGCCAGATCGCGTACAGCGCTCCGCAGAACACGCTCCCCCCCGAACAAAATGAGCAAATAGCATAGGACATGGCCCCAAAGACCTGGGGACAACAAAGCATATACCGTAGATCAAGTAACCCCTTCAGTGCCAGCAGTGCGTGGCAAAGCAATGTGATTACATTTTTCTAAGTGTTACTTTGATAAGTTGCTTAAAAATAGTTTTCAGCCCACTGTGTGACTGCCCGTTGAAGCATTTTGGCTGCTTCCTCACTATACGAGCGCCCCCTTGTTACAGAAATGGTTTATTCACATTTCCCGTCTTGTTTGTCTTCTAGAGGTTCTCTTGAATGTGATTCCATGGCTCCCTCTAGAGCTGAATTCCTGCAGTTCATTTATGGAGAGAGCAGCTCTGTCTCGCCCTCGTCGCTCTGCTTTGTTGCTGCCACTGTGCTGCTCTCAGTTCTGCTGCTCCTCCTGTGCTCGTTTCTCAACAGGTAAGTTCCAAAGACAACAAAACTCTTCACTGTCCCAAGTCTTTACAGGTGTGCAACGGTGCATGTATTAATAAACAGCCAAAGCTCAGTGCAATAACGCCAAGACTTAACCAATGTGTTAACCCTACGCTAATTTAGCATATTAGTATCTTAGTGAATAAGGCGTTACCTCTGGGAGTATATCGTTCATTCCTGTTTTAGGTAACCGTCACATTATTTCCCCTCATTTAACTTAATTTTGTGAATCTAGGCATAAAAGCATAAATGAATGGAAATTAAGGGCCAGATTACTTTTTTAATTACTTAATAATTAAGTCAAACAGTTCGAATTTTCCACTCCGAACAAGTTTTTTTCGTTCAGAACATTTCAACCAAATTTTTAAAAATGTATAGAAAAAAAATCCAAAATCATTGTAACATTTTTTTTTCAACCAGTAAAAGGCCTTGCCCTTAAACACATGCATGCATACACACACACACACACACACACACACACACACACACACACACACACACACACACACACACACACACACACACACACACACACACACACACACACACACACACACACACCCGCATACATACACACACACACGCATACACACACACACACACACACACAATATTTACAGCATTATACATTTAACAATAAAAGCGATGTTCATGAAACTGTTGGTCCTTGATGTTATTTAAAGGATGAGGTCCGGATTCAATATACCACAAAGTAGCCGTAAGCACCGTTATCAGCCGAACATTCCCACTGAAGCCTAAAGCAGTTTTCATCTGTTGACAGTGCTACCGACTGCTTTGGACATGTTGAATTACCCCCTAAAGGGCTGTTTCTATATGTGCCAAAGTGCCCGTAGATGGCCATATCTGCTGTTTTGGGACTTATAGAATGCAGCGTCTTTAATGAATAATAAGAAAGTGAATATTCCCTGAAAGTAATGTATATTTGTATTATTCTTCCCATTCAAGAAGGCTGTTGTCTATTACACTGGTGTGTTTCAAAGTTTTATTTTGTTGGATATTGATGTAGGTATAGAAGATTTGGCATATCTGTGTTTAGTTGGTGGCACCAGTGTCCCTGTATGTTATAATGGTTCACGAGTTACTGGTATGATATGGTACAGAAGTTATGTTATGATGTTACAAAGCTACATGTACGAAAGCTTGGTAAACGCTGGCCTTTTAGGTTTCACATAACATTTTGTTCATCAGATGCAACTCTTTCTTTAAAGCGGCAACCTCACTATGTTACAAATGGGAATACTAGATCATTTCCTTTCTAATTAACTTGCTGTGTAAATCTAGACGTCAACAAAATCTTTTTTCTTTACTCTTGTCTGCCGATATTAGTATTGTGTCCTATGAATCGCTGGAGGCCCTAAGACGTGGCAACTACGTCATGGGGTCTGGCGCTCCATGGGCTATGTCATGGCCTTTTAGCGCTCATTTTCCAGGGGAGATTGGGTTCGGCGCTCTGCCCTCGGACACCCAGAGAAACGGAAGAGCAGGAATCCTCCACTTCCATCATTTCCGGATTCAGTGACGCTGCGATCACGCGATCGTTCCGAGGAGCAGTCACGTGATTGTGATGTGCCGGGCGGGCTGTGGCACCCTGGAGTCGCAGCGCCTCCGGCACCCGCAGGGTTATTATAGAAAAGAAAATATTCTTTTATTTCTAGTCCTCTAGTTAAAATGTGTTTTCTACGTCTTTCCACTGGTAAAAAAAAAAAGGATTTTGAGTAGCTTCAGTCAAAAATCCCAGTATGGCTACAACCCATGAGTTGTAAAAAGGGGGATCCCATTTCCCATTAATGACTAATCTTTTTTATGTTCATTGGTCCCCCTTTGGTTTATCTTTCCATGTTTCTCATCTCTGCGCAGTTTCTGAGCCAAAAACTTGATGCATTTTAAATACATTTCTCCAATATACACAAGTTGCATGCCAACAGTCACACAACGCTCAGTTTCTGGATAAGTTGCGAACATCTTGAGGGTCTTTAAGATCATAAAACCTCTTAAATTCTTAGCAGCTGTCATGACTGAGAAAGTAATATGCAAACACCAGCTCCTTGCCAGCTGAAGTCTCCAATCTGCTTTTTTTTAAAAAAAAAATGATATATTGTAAGAGATGTGTGCAGAGGTACATTTAATGGAGACTGATTAGGGTGAAATTAAATCCCGGCTTTATTGCGCCTGTTCCTTTAACAAGGCAAAACATTAAAAATAAACAAAATGTAGGCCTGCTCCACTTTGGAGAAAATCTAAACCTTTACTCTAGCCCTCTGGGTGGGTAGCTGAGCTGATTAGCACCCCAAACATATATATATAGACTAGCTTTTGTACCCAGCTTCGCCCGGGGAATGTATATCCCCCCCCCCTGTTGGTACATCTCCCCCCGCTGCCGGCACACCCCCCCTGCCCCTCCCTCACCTCCACTGCCGGCACATCTCCCCACGCTGCTGCCGCATCTCCCCGCTGCTTCCGCATCTTCCCTCGCTGTCGACACATCTCCTCGCCCCCCTTCCCCCCGCTGCCGGCACACTTCCCCGCGGAGCTTTAGGCTGCGGCCACGCTGCCGCTGAGCTCGCTCATGCTTGAGAGCGGTGACGTCACCAGCTCTCCAAGCATGAGCGATCGGCTGTCCTGCAATTTTTTTTAGAGCAGGAGTGGGGGGCTGGCTATTAGGGGAGGGGGCTGTCTCTGTGTCTGTGTGTGTGTGTGTCTGTCTATGTGTGTCTGTCTCTGTGTGTTTGTCTCTGTGTGTGTCTCTATGTGTCTGTATGTGTGTCTGTGTGTGTGTCTGTCTATGTGTGTCTGTATATGTGTGTCTGTCTCTGTGTGTGTTTGTCTCTGTGTGTGTCTCTCTATGTCTGTGTGTCTCTTACTCCATTTTCTTCCCCCCCCCACTCACTCTGTTTTCTACCCCACCTCACTCCATTTTCTTCCCCCACCTTACTCCGTTTCCTCCCCCCTCTCACTCCATTTTCTCCCCCCCACTCACTCCGTTATCTCCCCCCCTCACTCACTCAATTTTCTCCCCCTCACTCACTCAATTTTCTCCCCCCTCACTCCATGTTCTCCCCCTCACTCTGTTTCCCCCCCACTCACTCCGTTTCTCCCCCCTCACTCACTCTGTTTCCCCCCCCCGCTCACTCCGTTTCCCCCCCCCACTCACTCTGTTTTCTCCCCCCAATCCATTTGCTCCCCCCTCACTCACTCACTCCATTTTCTCCCCCCTCACTCATTCCATTTTCTCCCCCCCCACTCACTCCGTTTTCTCCCCCCCACTCAGTTTTCTCCCCCCACTCTGTTTTCTCCCCCCTCACTCACTGTCTTTTCCTCACTGACTCCGTTTTCTCCCCCCTCACTCACTGCGTTTTCTCACCCCTCACTCCGTGTTCTCCCCCTCACTCACTCCGTGTTCTCCCCCTCACTCACTCTGTTTTCTCCACCTACACTCACTCCGTTTTCTCCCCCCTCCACCGCTGCAGAACATCTCCCCTGCACATCTCACATCAGACACAAATAGCACTGAAGCACTGACGCTCCCCCTCCCTTAGTAGCCCCGCCCCCCGCCCCCCCGCTCCTGCACTAAGAGATTTGCTGGACATTAGAATGTCCATAATTTGGGAGGCGAGTCACATTGGAAGCTCAAAATAGTTGCGTTGACCTACAAATCCGCAGCAGAATATACAGTGAACGTTTTGTTGTGCTACATGGTGCCGTTTGTGAGATATCGATGTTTCTGACATACAAACAAATGGAAAACTTACAATTATAGTATAGATATACAGCAGTCCAACAAGAAAGTCTCATCTGTTCTTGTAGCTGTAGGGGAAGGCCTCTCTGCTCTCCTGGGTCAGCACTCTTGTGTGCTATGGAAATGTCCATGGCCAGGTATAGGTCTTGTCTCCTTGTCTTGCTGTCAGCATACAGTCCTTCTGTGTGCATCAAGACATCATCTTTCCTCAGGTCAGCCCAGTTGTGGGCTTAGGAAAATCTCTGCTGTGTCTCACATGAGGTTTTATTACAGAGCTTTCATTAGTAGAGGTGGAGACTAGTTAATTGAGTGGCTGCAATTAACTATCTCTCTGTTGGATTCTCAGAGCTCTGAGGCTGCTTTATATAAACAGGGATAAGTCCCTGTTACATACAGTATATGTAACCGGTTCCCCCACCCTCTGGGAGAATCACTGCGATTACCTTGTGATGGTGCTACCTACTTACTGCAGGGGAAAACCCGGATTAACCTTAACACTGCCTGCACTGGTACCAGTATGTGTTAGGCATGGCAGATTAGTAGCCAAGAGAACACTCCCCCATGTGAAATCTCACGGACCCCTCTGAGAACTCAATTTATACACCATCCTTAAATTGAAATAACATAGAACAATATTTACAATGTATGGCATAACAGTTCATATCATACAGTTTTAACCAATGAGGTATGTCTGAACCCCTCCTTTAACATGGAGAACCCATACCCCCTTCAATAATAATGTTTCGGTCAGGCTTCTTAACTAACCTGTCCTCTTGGTCAGGAACATTAACAGAGTACACAATCTTTGGACCTCGCTCAGGAATATATTCTACCCAGTCCAGGTAGATATTTCTCCCTACTCTCCAGACTCGCATTAGATAACACATTTTATCTTCACTGAAGTACTTAGAAATACTACACCTAGAGGCTAAGTATTCTAGGACACCTTCCCACAACCAATCCTCTGGCTTATATCTCTCTCATTATAGGCTCAAGGACAAATGGGCAATCATACCCATGGGACTGATGGTAACTTTGAACTATTAACTGGTCTGCCTGGCTGAGTTTGGTTAATTTTTGGCCACAGACCTGGCCCGGTAGCACCTACTGTAAAACAGTGGTTCATAAAAGGGTTGTTCGTGACGGGTTAGGGTTAAGCCGGTTGGTTGTATCAACCCTAGTTTAATTTCACGTTTAAATCTTAGTTGGCTAGTTCCGCAAGCCGGGAGATTTCCCGGCTTGCTACCCAAATCCCCTCGGCGTGCCGCGCGCCACCGATGCGCGGTCACGCTTCATCGGGTGCCTGTGCCCCATGCGCGCGTGCCCAGGGCTCCCCGAGGGAGCCCTGGTGTCCCGCGATGTGGGGGACGGCGGTGGGGGGTTCTGGGGGACCTGGCGGACCCGGAGAGGGGAGGGGAGGGGGAAGCCCCGATCGTAGGACCGCTCCTCCGAGGCTTGTCCCGTGCGCGCGCCCGGTTACTGTCGCGGCCGAGACCGGGTAAAGGTAAGAATAAACTAGGCCGTGACAGTATCTCTTTCTGATGGCCTCTGCCGTCTCTCTGCCGCAGAGAACTCTCCATTCTCCCACCAATGATCCACAGTGGGTCAGCAAGAACCGTGTTGCTAAACAGCAAGAACCGTGTCCGGTTCATATGATGGACATACCCTTGAAACATGGGGTCCCACCACGACAATACCTTCCCCACATTTGCATTATACTCAGACATATTAGATTCAGAGGTTGCTCTAGATAGTGTCCCTGACCTGTCTGACCTTTCTGACCCTTCTCTGCAGAAAGCCATGTAGTTAGTCATCCCTCCCCAGCAGGATCACCATCAAACCAACCCCAGTTTATCCAGTCCTGGGAGGATTTAGCTACATCATGATTGTCCTGGGCAATGTCAGTGGGGGCCTTAAGCTCTGCTATGTCTCTGGTTGTGGCAGTCTTGGTATGTCTTCCACGGCCTTTTACCGCTAGTATTTGGTGCTTATTAGGGTCTACAGAGCCCTTACACCCTCGGCCCTTGGCTCGATCGTGGTGCCTCTGTAAAGTCAAGTCAGTTGGGGCCTTACTCAGCGGAGCGGGTATAGCACTGTTCTCCTCCACCCCGGAGGTCGCTTCCTCGATGACAACATCCGGTTGCACGGGAAGGGTGCTGCCGTCTGCGGTGTGGAACGAAGTACCAGCTGGTACCTCTCTGATGGATACCTTGGATGGATTCGTTTGAGGTGCATGAATTGACCCAATGGTATATTGTCAATCCATCTCCTCTTGTCGTTAGTGGATGCTAACAATAGGTTGTTGGTATCAACCTCTTTAAAGAACGTCCTGGTGGTTATATTACCACCAGGACCAATCTCCAAGTGCAAGTCCAAATAATCTATTTTCGAAGCATTTAAAGTATAAGTCAATTTTAAAATAAAACGGTTTTCACAAAGGTATTGATAAAATGGCTCTAAAAACTCCTCATCACCATCCCAAATACAAATGATATCATCTATAAATCTCCGCCACACAATTACTTGTGTGGCGAAGGGATTATGGGACCAAATACATTTCTGTTCCCAGAAACCCATGTACAGGTTTGCGTAACTGGGGGCAAAACAAGTCCCCATATCAGTCCTGCAGACCTGCACATAGAACTGGGAAAGGAATAAAAAATAGTTATGAGTGAGCATGTAATTAATGGATTTATAAACAAAATCTCCAGTTAAAGGATTGAGTGTACCATCATTCTTGAAATAAGAATCCACCACATCCGATCCCAGAGCATGTGCTATGTGTGTATAAAGCGAGGTGACATCAAGTGTCTCTCCACTTTATCTCTGATATCAAATTCAGGACTGATGTAGTGTCTTTTAAATAAGACGGGAGCACACTCACATACTTCTGAAGGAAAGGATCCACATATTGAGATAGATTGGATGTGATGGACTGTATTCCAGATACTATTGGCCTACCTGGGGGGTTGACAAGGGATTTATGAATCTTAGGGAGGTGGTAAAAAATTGGGATTTTTGGGTTCTCTGTCAATAAAAAATTATATTAGTTTTTATTCAGAATAGTTAATTGGAATGTTTCATCCAGTAGAACCTTAAGTTCTTCAACATATTTCGTAGTTGGATCATTCTTAAGTTTAGCATAGAACATAGTATCCTTAAGAAGTCTCAATGCTTCTTGTTCATAAACTTCACGATTCTGTAGAACAATCCCACCCCCCCTTGTCAGCTTGTCTGATAAAAAAAATCTTCAAGGTAATGATGATTTAATTAACGCCTGGTGTTCTTTAAAACGCAAATTATAATGTGACCTATTTCATTTAAAATCACTCACCATATTTGAAAATTCATTATTTACAATATTAAAATAGTGGATATAATAGACCACGTGCATCTCTCTGGGACCAGGGCAATGATTCTAAGCCTCGACGCTGAAAAAGCGTTCGACAGGATCAAGTGGTCCTTCCTAGACCAGACCATGCTGAGGTTTGGATTCTCAGGACCTTTCCTGGAAGGAGTGAGAGCTCTTTACCATAACCCAACAGCATATGTCAAATTGGCAGGTGGGTTCTCGGATCCAATAAAGATCAGAAATGGGACCAGACAGGGCTGCCCACTCTCCCCTCTATTATTCGCCTTAACTATAGAGCCCCTAGCAGCTAAGATCAGGGACGAACCCAACATAAAAGGTATTCAAATTGGAGATAGAGAACACAAAATTTCGCTGTTTGCAGACGATGTGATCTTGACCCTCGCGAACCCCCATACCTCCCTCCCTAACCTTCAACGACACCTGACTCAATTTGGCCAAGTATCTGACTACAAAGTAAACATGGACAAATCTGAGGCCCTAAATTTATCCCTCCCCCCCAGGACTGGAGCCTTATACAAGCCAACTATAAATATCGCTGGAGCTCCACCCACATTAAATACTTAGGTGTCAAAATCTCCAATTCCTACAGCTCCCTATACCAATATAACTACCCCTCTCTATTTAACCAGATCAAAAAAGACCTAGAGATCTGGAAAAAACACCAAATCTCGTGGTTTGGGAGAATCACGGCAGTAAAAATGAACGTTCTCCCAAGACTGTTATATAACTTCCAAACCCTTCCAATACCGGTCCCACAAACAGCGCTTAAAAACATGCAGTCTCTAATTCTCCAATTCATTTGGAACGACAAAAGGCCCAGAGTCCCTCGGTCAGTGATGCTCTCGTCTAGAGAAAGAGGAGGTGTGGGGGTCCCCGACCTTGCAAAATATTACATCGCCGCACAGCTGAAGCAGGCTGTAGTTTGGAATTGCGACCCGGCCCTAGCTTCATGGTTAGAGATAGAGTCTCACTACGCCTACCCCCTCTCCTTCCAAATGGCAATGTGGCCCACTGGCAGCAGAGGGGCTAAACCACCAAGGTTTGCCCTGGGAGCAATGAGATGCACGTGGGAGGTATGGCTTAAATGTAGAGGGAAGTACGGTCTGGTAGCATCCCCCTCACAGCTCACTCCCATCTTCGGGAACCCCAAATTCCCTCCAGGGTGTTCCCCAAGTCAATTTGACCAATTTCAGGGTCACAACATTAGGATGGTGGCCGATCTGCTGCAGAAAGATGAGATCGCTACTTTTAAGGTGATAAGGGATAAATACGAGATACAGGGCCTCCACCTATTTAAATATCTGCAAGTGAGACACTTTCTTTTATCCCTCTCACCAACTTCCAAATTTCCTAAACTAACCAGATTTGAAACCCTCTGCGCCAAAACAACCTACCAAAAAGGCCTGATCTCCCAAATATATAAAGGATTAGAGCCCCCTTCTAGCCCACCCAACCATCGATATATGCAACGATGGTCCGAGGAATTGGGCCTCTCAATAGATCCGGAGGATTGGGAGGAGATCTGGGAGCAAGCCTCTAAAACCTCAATTTGCACAACAATAAAAGAAAACATATACAAAATCCTATTCCAATGGTACCTGACCCCCGCTAGGCTGAGCCAGATCTACCCAGGCGCAGTTGATCTGTGCTGAAGGGGATGTGGTCAAAAGGGGGACATGGCCCACATTTGGTGGTCATGTCCGGAGATTCAGAAATTCTGGGCCATGATCCAGAGGCTCATACGAGAGGTCACGGGACTAACCCTACCCTTGGACCCGATGACCCTGGTGCTGAACAAACCTGTTGATGACCTCCATCCACCGATGTCCAGACTTATAACGGCCATATTGACGGCGGCCAGATGTTCCATTGCTGCCGCTTGGAAGCAGACAAAAGCCCCCTCTAGAACCACTGTTACTAGCAGAATCAACGAAGTTATGACGATGGAGAAACTGACCGCCCTGCTCCAAAAGAAAATACCCCAATTTCTAAATACCTGGGACCCGTGGCTAACAAAATAAACATACTCATATGCAGTCGCGGAGGTAGGAGCGCGCCACCCATCCCCCCCTCTCTCCTAGGTTCCCCCCCTCCCCCCCGCACCCCTGTTTGTCTTTCCCCCTCCCCCCCCCATCTTCCCCCTCCCCTCCATATCCCCACACCCAAGAAAATGGAAAATGTTAAAGGGTCACTTTCAGATTGTTAAAAGCACCACTGTCATGGGATCATGACACCCCTGTATGTACTGTTTGACATGATTGTGCCCAATAAAAAAATTGAGACAAAAAAAAAGAGGCATCTATAAAACTCCCTTTGGATTGTGCTGGGTAAAATTTTGACTGGGATTTAAAATTGGTGTGGTAACATTCTTGAACATCACTTTCCACCACAGTAGCTGAATCACTAATAACACGTGGTGAAATAACACTGTCCTCAGTAATTTAAAAAAAATGACGCTTCAGCGTAAGATTCCTAGTAAATTTATTAAGGTCTGTAAAAAGTTGAAACCGATTAGGGGCACAAGTTTCAGCAAACGAGAGACCTCTTCTCAGGACACTTTGTTCAATGTCCGTGAGTATATCTGTAAATTGTGTAAGGTAGTAAAATGAAAGCAGGATGTCATTTACTCCCCAGAATTTTTCACACATGGCTTCTCCATTTTGGCTTTATTTTTGTTAAATAAATCATGACACGATGTAATGTGTTGTTGTTCATCTGAGATTGTATTTACCTATTTTTAAGACCTGCTAAGGAACAGATGATTGTTATTATGTCCTTATATGTAAAATTATAGAATTCAAAGAGGGTGTACTTTCTTTTTCACACAACTGTATTATTGGATATTTTTCTCATGGAGAAAGCAAGATTGTTGGGCTCTGAGAAATACATGGGCAACATGAACTACAGTATAGGACAATTCTTGTGGATCCATTAATACTGCAACAGGTCTACAAGGCAACATATCAAGTTCATATGTGACATGCTAATACAGCTCAACCCCATTATAACACGATCCGTTACAACATGAATCCGCTTATGCAAGCGTGGCTCCCAATTTTCATATTGATGAATACTTTACAACACGATTATTGGTATCTTAAATACTTTATTGTACAACTAGCTGATATACCCGGCGCTGCCCAGGATTTAATGTTCTGGCTCCCCCTCTCTCTCTCTCCCTTCCACTGTCTCCCGCCTCTCTTTCTCCCCCGTTCACACCAATACGCCCCCCCCCTTTCACAGCTCCGTCACCCCCCCCTGCCCAGTTCACATCTCCGATGGGTGGGTGGTTTGGTGACTGGGTGGGATCGTGACTGGGTCGATGAGTGGGTGGGTTGGTGACTGACTGAGTGGGTGACTTTGACTGAGTGGGTGACTTTGACTGAGTGGGTGACTTTTACTGAGTGGGTGACTTTGACTGAGTGGGTGACTTTGACTGAGTGGGTGGGAGACTTACCTTGACCAGGTGGGTGGGAGACTTACCTTGACCGGGTGGGTGGTGGTTCCTGGCGGCAAACGGTTCCCCTCCTGGCCCTGATATCTCCGTGGCGTGAGGGGGGGGGGGGGGGCAAGAGTGGCAGGCTGTGGCAGGAGGGCCGCGCTTCCCCTTCGTTCCTCATTGGGAGCGAGGGGGGAGGAGCCTGGAGTTGTCGGCTTGGGCAGGAGGGCTGCGCCGCGCTTCCCCTCCATCAGGGAGCCAGTGCAGGGTGGCGAGGGTGAGGGCCGCGCCGCGCTTCCCCTCCGTCCGGGAGCCGGTGCAGAGCGGTGAGGGGGGGAGGGGGGTGGTGGTGGTGTGTGTGTGTGTGTGTGTGCGTGTGGCTGCGGGTGAGGAGAAGAGAGTGTCAGTTGGGTGACGTCATAGAGGCACCAATCTGAATGGCCAGAGGCTGAGGACCAATCAGATTCGCCGCATCTAGCACCAGACTCACAAGATTCAGTTTTATTATATATAGATGCATGCAATTATACATTATTCCTATCGTGATCCGCTTATATCACGATGTTATTCTTTGGACCCCAAGCACAGCGTTATAAGGGGTTTGAGCTGTATATTACAGAGCACCAATCCATCTTTAGCAGTAGCATCAGAAGTGAATAGGCTTCTTTTCTTTTATCTTTGATATAATAAATTACTTAGATGAAAAGGTTAATGTTAGTTTAGACCTGGTGGTATCATTGACCCATGAAAAACAATTAAAATAATGTTGGTTTAGCATGAACTGATTTAGACATTCCGTAAAAAAAAAAAGTTTGACCAGGAATTCTTCCCATTACTCCTCCACTCCATCTCTATATATGTGTTATTAACCTAAGCAAAATGAATGCACCGACAGACAATGCTGTAATACCATCAACTTCTTTATATTAGTAGATTCAAGCCCCCTTATGGTTCTCTGTTTGGTCCTTATGGCCACTAGAACTTTGCTCTCTATTATGCTAAACTCCCTGTGCTGATGAAAGAACCTAACAAGAAAAGTTATACAGCCTATGTGTTTTGAAGAACCCTCCAACACTTTTTCCCAAATAAAAGAAATGACTTTAATCTGTAATCTATTCTTTTACAGGTTCAAGAGAAATAAAGGTTATATCATGGACAATCCAACGCCGAGACCATCATCCCAACTCATAAAAATTGTAAGTTTCTTGATTGTTGGATAAATTGCTCTCTAAGGCGATACATGGCTTTCACAGCTGGTTTCATTTCGACATTGCTCTGTTGTTCAGTTCTATGGTGTAGAACCACAATGAAGAACCTTTTGAACGATGTGTGCTGAACATTCAGTTGATGTGATGAATGGGGTTTGATATCTCCTGCATTTCTACGCTACTGTACGCTTTTATTTTGGGTACATTTGTGGTAGGAAAAGCACCATACGTACTTCTTAAATCACAACCCATTGCTGGGCCCCCTGGCAGCAAAGGAAGAAGAAGAGGAGGGCTATGAAAGTATTGGATAGCCGACATGCCAGCATGGCCACTTGCCAGAATTGGCACGAGTGCCACAGGTTTACTAGTCTAGGGTTACCAGGTGTCCAGTATTGAACCGGACTGTCCTGTATTTGGACACTCTGTCCAGTAAAGAATGAGAGGTAATACTGGACATGTATGTGTCTCTGGTATTACCTCTCTGGACACAGTGACCTGACCGGCTTGGGGGGCCGTGGAATTTCCCAGAGCAGGGAGAGAGCAGGGCTGATGCTAGGGGGCTGGACCGCTTCCTCCATCTTGATTGGCTGCATTACCCAGCAGCAGTCAATCAGGAGGAGGTGGCAGGAGCCTGGGGGTGGGGTCATGGAGAGGAGGAAACAGCATGGAGCAGAGAGAGGTGAGAGGGGTGTGTGTCATGGTGTCTAATATTTTTGGAGATGCCACCTGGCAGCCCGTACTATAACTGGCATAGAAAAAAACTAAACATTGCATAGTCCCATAGTGCAGTCATTTGACAAGCATAAAAATTGCTTTAAAAATATTTACCAATCATGCCTTTTAAGATGCTTGATCATTAAACAGATATGCCATGTTTCCTTTATAGGCTCCAGGGAGACGAAGAAAAATCCAAGAGCTTGGGATGAGGGGAGATTATGTTTTAGGCGGTAATATGGCAATAGGTGGGGTCCTAAAAGAACCATAATTCCCTGATCTTTTAATTATATAAACTATGCCTCCTTAGTGCACACTCCCATATTTACCATCTTACGTTCACGCTGGAGGTATGTCAAGGTTCTGAGTTTTCTTCACAAACATTGAGAATTTATATTTTTCTTTTTAAATTAACGCCAGGGCAAAAAAGGTTGTTGATCTTTTTGTTCTGTTCAACAACATTAAAAAAAAACCCTACTGTGTTTTTCAAAAATTCACTTTTCTATGACAGTTGGTGCCCTTGTAAGTTTTGTTAAAATGTTAATCAAACCTGTGAAGAGGCATGGTGATATTTAACACATTGTGTGAATCATGTGAAAAAGGAAAGGAGGATACCTGGCGCTTAAAGAGTCACTGTGTCCTTATGAAACAGTCTGATCTTTAAAGAGTGTCTCAAAGTCCAAAACTTGAAGTGGATGGCTGTAGTTTTTCTTCACTGCTGCTGTTCTTCAATACACCTGAAATTGATAAAAGGGTACACCATTGCGCAGTACTACTGATGTTTGATGTTA
Source organism: Ascaphus truei (assembly GCF_040206685.1). Classification (NCBI taxonomy): domain Eukaryota; kingdom Metazoa; phylum Chordata; class Amphibia; order Anura; family Ascaphidae; genus Ascaphus; species Ascaphus truei. The sequence goes on from NC_134486.1 coordinate 400,992,476, forward strand.
ACCCCTTATTGCCAACTTCCCCAGTGTGGACTGAATACACTTACAGGAGTGTTTCTTTCAGGATACAGTGGAGACAATCTGTGCTTTATTCCCTTTCCGTTCTTTATACACCACGAATCCCCTGGGTGCTTCCTTTGTCTCTTGGGATTTCGTGATTCCCAGAATCACCCGAACTCCACGAGCCCCCAGACAAGGATTTGAACAATAGCAAAGAAGGGGGTCACAAATTTATTAAAAAACGGCTTCAACAAGCCTAAAAATGGCTGATTAGCCTGCACTAAAAACAAGTGGATGGTTACTCACATGTACTCACATGAATCAAAACTTCATAAGGATGCCGTCCGCAGCTTGTGCCTCCTGTGTTTGCTCCGGATGAGAAGGGCTCTCTCACAGCATAACTTCTCCGGTTAGGTGTAATAGAGTCTCTCCCTCCACTGGGCTGCGTTCCGGATTGCAACCGAGGGTTCTGGCAGACTCCTCACCTCTCAAACCACAGTTGCTGCACTGTACTGCTCTCACGGGATCCTAACTCCTCCCACCCTAACGCGTTTCGTGACGTAGGCACGCCACTTTCTCAAAGGAATCCTTTGAGAAAGTGGCGTGCCTACGTCACGAAACGCGTTAGGGTGGGAGGAGTTAGGATCCCGTGAGAGCAGTACAGTGCAGCAACTGTGGTTTGAGAGGTGAGGAGTCTGCCAGAACCCTCGGTTGCAATCCGGAACGCAGCCCAGTGGAGGGAGAGACTCTATTACACCTAACCGGAGAAGTTATGCTGTGAGAGAGCCCTTCTCATCCGGAGCAAACACAGGAGGCACAAGCTGCGGACGGCATCCTTATGAAGTTTTGATTCATGTGAGTACATGTGAGTAACCATCCACTTGTTTTTAGTGCAGGCTAATCAGCCATTTTTAGGCTTGTTGAAGCCGTTTTTTAATAAATTTGTGACCCCCTTCTTTGCTATTGTTCAAATCCTTGTCTGGGGGCTCGTGGAGTTCGGGTGATTCTGGGAATCACGAAATCCCAAGAGACAAAGGAAGCACCCAGGGGATTCGTGGTGTATAAAGAACGGAAAGGGAATAAAGCACAGATTGTCTCCACTGTATCCTGAAAGAAACACTCCTGTAAGTGTATTCAGTCCACACTGGGGAAGTTGGCAATAAGGGGTTAACATCAAACATCAGTAGTACTGCGCAATGGTGTACCCTTTTATCAATTTCAGGTGTATTGAAGAACAGCAGCAGTGAAGAAAAACTACAGCCATCCACTTCAAGTTTTGGACTTTGAGACACTCTTTAAAGATCAGACTGTTTCATAAGGACACAGTGACTCTTTAAGCGCCAGGTATACTCCTTTCATTTTTCACAGTCCTTTATGCAAATTGAGATATTTGCTTTGTGGGAAACCTATGGCAGCTTTGACCTCTTGTTAATCACATTTGGTATTTGTTTTTCACGTGTATTTCACACATATCTAGGTTTAGCGCTTGAGTTAGGGTTTCACACTTTTTTAATTCATTGTGTGAATCATACTATATGGTTCCCTAAGGCAGGGGTGCGCAAACTTTTCAGTTCGCAACCCCTGTCTGTGCTCCCCCTTGCCTGCACCCCCACTCCCCCAACACCTCCTTACCTGCTCTCTGGCTCCACGTGTCATATGACGTCATGTGACGCATTGCCATTTGACCCCGCGCGTCATTTGACGCTGCGTTGTCATGGTGACGCGTCACTGAAGGGCCCGGCAGAGAGTAGGTATGGGAGGTTGCAGCGGCCTCGCGCCTCCCCCGGCATTTAATTTACGTGTGGGGCTCTGCAACCGCCGCATCCCCTTAGAAAATCCTGTACCCCCCCCTCCGTTTGCACACCTCTGCCCTAAGGGAAATTTACTTGCGACATAAAGTCCAAACTTGGCCATGAGGGAAGTTTGCATATGAGTATGTACAGTATGTTATGTCTAGCACAGTCACGTTAGATGTAGATATAGTTACGGACCCATCAAATATTTCATTCCAATTTCCAGTGACTCAGAACTTCGGAATAAATAATGAAATCCAGATGAAACTTTCTTGCACTTCTCTTCGTGGTTCTACGCAAGTGCAGTTGAATATTGCTGGGTGATACAGCAATGGGTGGCCCAAGAATATAAAGAGTTTGAAACACTGAGCTTACAACTCAGCCAATTTACAGTTATATGTAAAGGTGCAATCCCACCTAGCCGTCTAGAAAACAAGCTTTAGTAAAGAATAACAGTCTAATTGGCTTCCCTAGACAAATCGAACCATGCTAATAGCAACTATTTGGCTCCTTTAATTTTTTTGAAAATAAATTACACAGTAATGATCAATCAAGTGTTTTCTTTACCCTTATCTCACCCTGTTCCTACCAGAGAGCCAATAAAGATAAGTAGGAAAGTGCTGTGTGAGCACTTACTAAACACAGAGTGACCTTCCACATAACATCGCTTTGAGGGGGACCTTGCTTGTCTCTCCAATGCATGTTCGTGGCCAATGAAAGGGTTAAAACTGGCAATGAACATTATGCCTCATGTCTTTCCTATTGTGATGTTTGCAGGAATAAATGGTGAAACAAAGCACACAAGCAAAAAAGGAGCAGGAAGGACCCAGAATCAAAAATAGAATAAAAGGGCACTTTAATGTGACAAACGACCCATCCAACGCGTTTCGAACGTCACAGCGTTCTTTTTCAAGGATAAAACATAGTGTAATACCATCTATTAAATACCCTCTTACCTGCAGGCAGATTCGCGCCCAAAAACGGACGCACGATGACGTCATGACGCAATGTGCGTCATCGCGCATGCGCAGAGCGATCCGGCGCATTGCGTCATTTTTGGCGCGAATCTGCCTGCAGGTAAGAGGGTATTTAATGGATGGTATTACACTATGTTTTATCCTTGAAAAAGAACGCTGTGACGTTCGAAACGCGTTGGATGGGTCGTTTGTCACATTAAAGTGCCCTTTTATTCTATTTTTGATTCTGGGTCCTTCCTGCTCCTTTTTTGCTTGTGCGCTTTGTTTCACCATTTATTCCTGCTTACTACAATATTGGAAGCTGCACAGCCTGCCTACCACTCCTAGGATTTGTGAGTATTGCTTATTATTCAGGGGAACCTGCCAATGTATGTATGTATGTATGTCTTTATTTGTATAGCGCCATAAAATGTACATAGCGCTTCACAGTAGTAATACATGTCATATAAATAGCAAATATAAATAACACATCATGGGAATAAGTGCTTCAGACATACTGTAAAAGTAACATTAAGGAAGGAGTCCCTGCTCCGAGGAGCTTACAATCTAATTGGTAGGTAGGGAGAACGTACAGAGACAGTAGGAGGGAATACTAGTAAGTGCGTCTGCAGGAGGCCAAGCTTTGTGTCATGTGTCCATGATTATCCAGTGCTACTCATATGCTTCTTTAAGCAGATGTGTCTTAAGGTGGGTCTTAAAGGTGGATAGCGAGGGGGCTAGTCGGGTATTGAGGGGAAGAGCATTCCAGAGGTGTGGGGCAGAAAGTGAGAAAGGTTTAAGGCGGGAGAGAGCTTTAGATACAAAGGGGGTAGAAAGAAGACATCCTTGAGAAGAACGCAAGAGTCGTGATGGTGCATAGCGAGAAATTAGGGCTGAGATGTAATGAGGGGCAGAAGAATGTAAAGCTTTAAAAGTGAGCAGTAGAATTGAGTGTGAGATACGCGATTTAATCGGAAGCCAGGAGAGTGATTTCAGCAGGGGAGACGCTGAGACAGAATTAGGAAAGAGTAGAGTGATTCTGGCAGCAGTGTTTAGGATAGATTGTAGGGGAGACAGGTGAGAGGTAGGAAGGCCGGACAGCAGGAGGTTGCAGTAATCGAGACGTGAGAGAATGAGGGCCTGAGTCAGAGTTTTAGCAGTTGAGTAACAGAGGAAAGGGCGTATCTTTGTGATATTGCGGAGGAAAAAGCGACAAGTTTTAGAAACGTTTTGAATATGAGAGGAGAATGAGAGAGAGGAATCAAGTGTGACCCCTAGGCAGCGTGCTTGGGCTACTGGGTGAATGATCGTATTTCCAATAGCAATGTGGAAGGATGTAGTAGGGCCAGGTTTGGGAGGTAGTACAAGGAGCTCTGTTTTTGCCATGTTAAGTTTCAGTCGGCGGATGGCCATCCAGGATGATATTCCAGAGAGGCATTCAGAAACTTTGGTCTGTATAGCAGGTGTAAGGTCAGGGGTTGAAAGGTAAATTTGTGTGTCGTCAGCATAGAGGTGATATTTAAACCCAAAAGATGTGATTAGGTCACCTAGAGAGAGTGTGTAGAGAGAAAAGAGAAGGGGTCCCAGGACAGAGCCCTGGGGTACCCCCACAGAGAGATCAATAGAGGAGGAGGAGGTGTTAGCAAAAGAGACACTGAAGGTACGATGGGAGAGGTAAGAGGAGATCCAGGATAAAGCTTTGTTCCGAATACCAAGAGTATGGAGAATGTGAAGGAGAAGAGGGTGGTCCACGGTGTCGAATGCTGCAGAGAGGTCGAGTAATATGAGCAGAGTGTAATGACCTCTGTCTTTGGCAGCGTGGAGGTCGTCAGTTATTTTAGTGAGGGCTGTTTCAGTAGAGTGAGCAGTGCGGAAGCCAGATTGTAGAGGGTCTAGTACAGAATAGGTGTTGAGAAAGTGTAGCAATCGAGAGAATACAAGACGTTCAAGGAGTTTGGAGGCAAAAGGCAGGAGGGAGACAGGTCGATAGTTAGAAGGACAGGTAGGGTCAAGCTTGCTGTTTTTGAGTAATGGTATAACGGTTGCATGCTTGAAGGATGAAGGAAAGGTACCAGAGTAGAGGGAAGAGTTAAAGATCTGTGTGAGCATAGGGATTATAGAAGGAGCAAGAGGTTTTAGGAGATGGGAGGGAATGGGGTCAAGTGGGCAAGTGGTAGAGGGCGAAGAGGAGATCAGCAGTGATACATCCTCCTCCGAGATAGCAGAAAAAGAGTCAAGAAAGACAGGAGGAGAGTTGGGAAGCATTGTGGGATGGGAGGAGGCAACAGATGGGATGTTCTGCCGTATGGACTCCACCTTTTTCTTAAAAAAGTCAGCAAAGTCCTGAGGTGAGATGGATGAAGAAGAGGAGGCAGCTGAGGGTGGTCTGAGTAGAGAGTCAAAGACAGAAAAGAGACGGCGTGGGTTAGACTTGTGTGTGTTGATTAGTGATGAAAAGTAGGTTTGTTTAGCCTGAAAGAGGGCAGAGTTGAAACAGGATAGCATAAATTTGTAGTGAATGAAGTCTGCGAGCGTATGAGATTTCCTCCAGAGGCGTTCAGAGGAACGAGTGGAGGAACGCAGCATGCGTGTGTGGGAGTTTAGCCAGGGTCTGGGGTTAGAAGGGCGAGGACGGCAGAGAGAAAGTGGGGCATGAAGATCAAGAGAGGAAGATAAGGCAGAGTTGTAGTTCCTGACCAGGTTGTCAGGGTCTGAAGTGGAACTGAGAGAGGAGAGGGAGGAGCGTAAAGTGGAATCAAGAGCTGGTAGGTTAATAGAGTGCAGGTTTCTGCAAAAACGAGGGCGAGATGGAGATGGAGATGGAGAGAAGCGAGAGAGAGAAAATGAGATGAGGTGATGGTCAGAGAGAGGAAAAGGGGAAATGGAGAAGTCGGAGAGAGAGAAGTTTTTAGTGAAAACCAGGTCTAAGTAGTGGCCATCCTTGTGGGTGCTGGCTGCAGTCCACTGTTGAAGGCCAAAAGAAGAGGTTAGAGAAAGAAAGCGGGAAGCCCAAGGGAGAGAGGGGTCATCAATGTGGCAATTGAAGTCCCCAAGGAGAAGAACAGGGGAGTCTGAGGAGAGAAAGAAAGAGAGCCAGGATTCAAAGTGAGAGAGAAAGGCAGAAGGGGGATGAGTAGAGGAAGGTGGGCGATAGATGACCGCCACATGGACCGGGAGAGGAGAGAAGATCTGGACTGTGTGAGCCTCGAAGGAGGGAAAAGCAAGAGAGGGGGGAATAGAAACTGTTCTGTAACGGCAGAGAGAGGAGAGCAGGAGCCCCACGCCTCCACCCCTGCCATCAGGGCGCAGAGTGTGGGAGAAGGAAAGGCCACCATAGGAGAGGGCAGCTTCCAGAGCAGAGTCAGACTGAGTGAGCCAGGTCTCAGTTATAGCAAAGAGAAGCAGGGAGTGAGAGAGAAAGAAGTCATGCACAGAGAGGAACTTGTTAGAGAGGGAGCGAGCATTCCAAAGTGCACAGGAGAAAGGGAGAGAGGAGGGAGGGTGGCAGGGGATGGGTATGAGGTTAGAGGGGTTGACACCAGAAGGAGTAGAAGTTGCATGTGGAAGGCGAGGACGAGAGCAAGTAGAAATAAGGCAGGGACCAGGATTGGGAGAGATATCCCCAGAAGCAAGGAGGAGAAGCATGGACAGAAAGAGAATGTGTGAGGATGATTTGTAGGGGTGTGTTTTAGTGCAGGCGGCATAACTGTGTGGTGACAGAGGGCGCAGGTAAGAGAGGAGTTCATGTGAACTGAGAAGTGGTGAAGTAAGGAGAGATGGCGAAATATGAATAGAGTTAGAGACATGAGGCTGGTGGAAGGAAGTGCATAATTTGAAAATAAGTGAGGTTACAGTAAATATAAAAAGTAAAGGTGGCATCACAGCAATAGTAATGTGTTGAGATGTGCAGAGTGGGATGATAACCTCCTTTCCAGCGTAGTTCAAATGCAGGAATCAGAAGCAGTAGAGTGTGTCCACTTTTTCCACTTCTTTTTGAACTTCCTTTTTTAAACTTCCACTACTTTAAAGATTTCTACTTAAAAGCATTTCTGCTTAAGAGCAAAGGCTGCTAGCAGCAATGGCTGTTGTAAGTTTACTTATATACATGTAGAAAGTCACCTGGTTGGTACAACAAACTTAATTAGCACATGTGAGCGTAGTTAAACCAAATTGTTTTTCAAAGGTGGGTGTTGTCTTGCACAAGTGTGAAAGATGAATTACATTAAGGCAATAGGGGGATGATTTCTACACAGACAATTTGAGACTGATTGTGGGTGGGCTTGTACCTTCTACCACCTGTCTTCAGGAGGATAGTACCCATACAAGTGGTCATTATGTACTAATACTATTACTCATTCCTTATACCTTGGATGAAGTGGTTTTGGCTAATATTATTCTTTAATTCCTGGCATTGGAGCGCTTTAGCCTATTTTTTCTATTGTGATGTTTGTAATGTCCTTGGTTAGCTCTCCCGGGTCCGAGACAATAATCCAAACAGATCTTGTTCACTAAGTGTTTACTGTTGTACTCACATCTCCGTTTTAGCAAAGACTCGGATATTCTACTTAATACTGGAACAACTAACTCTGCCATCTAGTGGCAGAATACTACGTAACCATGTATTTCTGGTCATGCGCATTATCCTCATACCCATAGCCCCATAACTCATAAAGGGAGGAGAATCATTACAGTCCCATTCTCACATCGGCCGTCCTCGGATGCTAAAACAATTCAATAAGAACAGTGGGCAACAACATGCATAGAATAAGCATAAAAGCATGGAGCACATGTGAAAGAATAGCACAGAAAATATTTAGAAAAACTGTCATGAAGACTTAATAATGATTACTCAACGAGTAGTTCGATAAGGATTGCTCCATCTGTTCAATTGACAGTCTCGGGTAACTACTATCACTCAGACATTATGGCAAAGGGACTTCTGGAGTAAATAGAGAATCATCTTGATGCCTCATTAGAAGGGTTAGGCATATATAGCACAGGTTCCCCTCTGCTCAAAACAAGTTTACACCCTTACTGACTGCTGTGGAATCAGAGATGTCCTCATGCTGTGAAGCAAATGATACCACGGAGTGTGCAAGGGCATTTGCAAACTTTAGCTACGGTACTCCTAGTTTGACATGATTTATTTAAGAAATGGACCCACCAGATGTACTCTGAGTCTGAGGTTCCATCAGACAGAGTGTGAAATAGATTAGATAGACATGTCATCATCTTTGTCGCCACTCGATTTTGAGCTCTTGAATTCCAGAAGACTACAGACCAGTAGTGCATCCAGACTACCACTATCGTTCAGTCACATTATCCCAAGTCCAGTGAGGAAGTGTCACAAACAAGAAATGAGTAGCTGATATCTTTGAGAATACTATGTATTCGCCCAGAAATGTAAGAGCAAACGTGGCAGTGAGACCTCTTTTGCTATCAGACCTAGAATATGTGCATTCTTTCACAAGATCCGCCACCTTGAAAGAAAGCTCTTGTCTCCCATGGTCCATGGTTTTGGATTTGGTGGGCTGTACCCAATCGTGTCCTGACTAATGCATAGGTGTCATCTAGGATCAAAAGTAGCTTTTTTCCTTACTGGGAAACCCGCAGTAAGAGAAGGTTGAATGGTCAAGTCCAAGGGGGTGCACACTTCTCTCCTATACTTAAAGGCAGGGGATTCTTCTGTTCCAGCAATGTAGAGAAAATCCCAAAAATGGAAGGAGTCCATCCCAATCTTCATGGTGTTTAGTGACTAAACCCTTTATGCCGTTTTTATTGTGCAGTTAATACTTTTTGTCAAATTAGACTGTGGGAGATAATCTTATGCTGAATGCGTAAAGAGCCTCCTTCTTCAAAAACAACACTTGTGAATTTGGTACCTCTATCAGAAATGAAGATCTGTGGAGCCCCATGCTGTGGGAACAGTTCCTTTGTCAACTTTTCTGCTGTGGTTTTAACCATTACCTATTGACTAGTGAAGATTTCCACCTATTTTATGAAAAAGTCCACAAAAAACTAAATTAATAAAAAAAATCCTCTTGCTGTTCTCGATAAAGAACCCATGAAATCCACCAATTTCACGATCGTTCGTTTGCAGCATTTGAAGTTCTGATTTGGTAGCCACATATTGCCTGGTCGCATAGGCAGAATAGCGTGTAATGCTCTGGGTGATATGGAATCAAAGCCTTCTCCTTTTTCTGGTAAACGGTTTCAGAAGAAGAAATTAGGCACTCTATTCTCAGTGCGTTACACTAGAATCGAACTAGAGCAGGTGTAAGTACCACCTCCAAGGTCTGCCAGAAGGGGTTGCTTTAGACAGGACCCATTTTAGAGCACTATGATCCATCCCTAGCTGAAGTGAGTCCCCTCAAGAGATGCCCAGATGTCTCATGCTCCATATCCGAGGTAGTATTCACATTCTATTGTAGAGTCTCAATGGTGTTTTACTCCCATCAGCAAGAAGAACGTACTTTTCGTCTTCTGAGCATTCGGGCTGTGCGTCAGAGAGTTAGTGAAGGGCTCTGATCCTGCCGAGTCTGACAATCGTTAGAAGGTGTCCAAATCTTTAAAATGGCCAGAGCAATATAGAAACCATTCCCTGGGTTAAACATTCTAGAAACAAAGCATCTGAGTCTGCAACGAGGAGGTACTCTTACCAAGTCCCCTTGCAATATAAATCCAGGAGAAGTCACTGAGGAACTCTCCATTTTTATGTTGGAGACTCCTTCATAATTCACTAAAGAATATACAGTGTTCAGATAAAACAGGACCCCCTTTTATTTTTCGTCATCTTTGCAGAAAAATCATTAAACTGTCAGGACAATTTGAGCAATTATCGGTCTGTCTGAGTAGATTACATGAAATAATTATTTGATAATCTAATAAATATTATTTGGAATTGGTGACGGCATGATGACCTCAATCAAGTGCATAGTTACAAAAGGGTGTTTAGCGAAGTAGATAAGCGCGATATAAAGTGTTTGAATTATGGTCCAAAACACTTACTGTACGTAAAATATTTCCTGTTAAAGGATGGTCACCAGTAAGACTGAAAAAATAAATCTGTATCATTCACGAGTGAGAGCAGCCGATCAAAGCTATCGATTTATGCAACCAGGCAGTGGGGTTCTCGTCTTTGGGCGGGCGGTTAAGCAGAAGGAGGAAATTTTGAACACACACTTTGAACCATACTTTGTAGTAATCTTAGTGTTTCAGATTAGATCACAACAGTTTAACACATTTACGAGCTATGAATAGAGATGGGCGAATTTTGTGGGCGAATTTGGATCCATAGTGGATCGCCTGGTTCCTTTGGTCCGTGGATTTCAGCGAATCAATCTCAAAAAGGGCGATTCGTGTTTTGCGTTTTTTTTAAATTATTATTGCCAATATACTCTGCGGATTCCGCAAACCCATGGACGGATTTGTAGAATCCAATCTGTTGGCTCAGCAATCTGTTGGCGGATTCTTAAGAATCCACCAACAGATTGCTGAATCTGAAGATTAGATTCTACAAATCTGTCTACGGGTTGTATCCAATGGCAGTTTTTGATTAATCCGCATGGCTTAAAACTGACCAAATCTGTTTGCAGATTTTACACCATGAAAATGATTTGGGGGAGGGGGGGGGTGGAAATATGAGAAAATCCAGGAGATTCGCCCATGTCTACCTACGAAGGAAAAACGCCTATTTCTCGTTTAATGAATAATGTACCTCCTGCAGTGTATCTGCTATTTGTTGACATTATACAGTGACATCAATTTAGTTAACATCACTTGATTGTATACACTGTGCTTCTTATATAGTGTTAATATAACTAATATATAATATAATTAAGTATCTACATAACAGACCTACAATTGTGCACATTTTCATGGGGATTGAGTGAGAAATATATCAGCTACTGTATGATGAAAAACAAAAGGAGGGATCCCTTTTTTCCTGAACACGGTGTATATAATTTTTCTACCTTCCCTTGAAAAATGTTCACGCGTTGGTCAGTATGGATGCTGTGAAAATGATTTCTTAAGGTGTATTGCAGGTGATTTGAAACATCATTATAATTTTCTTTAGTTAAAAAAAAAAAACAAAATAATAAAATTTGTATAATGCAGTAAAAAAGACGTCACAGCGTTCTGAATCCTCGCCCAGCAGAGAGTGCGGTACGGGTTTTCATTGTCAGGGGCACCGGTTCAAATGGGCTTCTCTTAAACACCGTTGAGCTTGAAGTGGATGGTTAGAGAGGATGTAAGGATGGGATATTTTTTCATATACAGAAATGTATAGGATTTTGCAGGCACAGTGAGTTCCTGCCTCAGATTATTTTGCGTTTAAAGCACAGCGGGATAAAGTAACTTGCCAAAGTCACAAGCAGAGCTGGGATTGGAACATCAAAGGCTCTGGCCACTCAAGTAATCCTTCAGACTACATTTATTAGATTTAACCGAGGTTCTAATGTATTTGGTTTGGCAGAAACTTCCATGCCTCAGTAAGCACCGACCAGTGAAACGTTTCCGTGAGCAGACAGGTATTCAGCAGATGACAGGATAAATGTATCTGCTAGAAGCGTTTCCTTAAAGCAATTTTTAGAACAGTGATTCATCATTTTTGGAGCAGAGTAAGTCAATGCATATGAACTCTAGGAAAGCAATATAAGCCATATGGATGAACAGGATATGAAATGTAATACATTACTCCATAAGACCCACTGCCCCCGGCTATTACACTTTAATCTAATATCAGCTTATTATAGTGCCACAGAAACTCAAAAGCAGCAGGAATTTATGATGCATAGAGTGTGACCCTCATAACACAGTGTTTACTCCTGCACTGTAAGGATGTGTTTGTTTTTTTATGACTTTTATAATAAACTAGCTGATATACCCGGCGTTGCCCGTGATGTAATGTTCTGCCTCCCCCATCCTCCCTCTCAATTCCCTTCCCCCCTCTTCACAGCTGTTCAGGCTTCCCCCCCTTCTCTCCTGACTCCCTCCCCTCCCCCCTCTCTCCTGACTCCCTCTCTCCCCCCCTCTCTCCTGACTCCCTCTCCCCCCCTCTCCTGACTCCCTCTCTCCCCCCCTCTCTCCTGACTTCCTCTCTCCCCCCCTCTCCTGACTCTCTCCCCCACTCTCTCTCCTGACTCCCTCCCCCACCCTCTCTCCTAACTCCCTCCCTCCCTCTCTCCTGACTAACTCCCCCCCCCTCTCCTGACTGAATACCACCCCCCGCCTGTCCGCTGTGCACCGCCATCTTACCGGGGGCAGCTGCAGGAGGAAGGGGGTCCTTCCGGAGGCTGCCTGCCCACTGCCTGTCCCCCCGCCGGGGAGGGAGGGAGGTGAGCATTGGCGGCTGGAGCAGGAGGGCCGCGCCGCGCTTCCCCTCCGTCCGGGAGCCGGTGGGGGGGAGGGAGAGGGAGTTGGGTGACGTCATAGAGCCGGGTGACGTCATAGAGCCACCAATCTGATTGGCCAGAGGCTAAGGACCAATCAGATTCACCGCAGCTAGTACCAACCTTTCGATTTTATATATTAAGATACGTCTTGTGAAGAAAGCTGCACGATATCAATGCACATCCTAATTCGCAATGCACCTTACAAACTGCAATAAAATAAGAACTATTTTTATTGCTAAAGCCCTGAATTTTGGGGGTAAACACTTGAATGGAAAGGCCTGAATTTGTAAAGGCATGGGTCTAAAACCTTTAACGAAGAGCAGGTGGTTTCAGAGCATACTGCATCGGGAGGAACCTCAGTTACCTGGTCTGCTGCCTTAAGTTCCCCGGGTCTAACTTGCCGCCTGCCCGCACTGATTTCAAGTCTTTATTAGAACATTCACTCGTATTTCTATTTGTCTAAGACCTTTATTATATTGCTGGCGTGCGCGCGCACAGCCTTGAACACTCCTGCAGCCCCAGCGATTGGTGGTTATCCCAGCAGGAGATTGGGGAAGAGATGGGGAGGCGTGGCTGATGCGTCACAAAGCTGGTTCACCCTCATTGGCGGAACCACTTCACGTGACGCTGACATCACGCGGCCACACTTGAAAAGACAAAAAAAATGTTGTCTTTTCAATTTGCGGCCGGGCCATAGCTCTCTGCCGTGTGTGCGCCTACACTACATGCACTGTTATAGGAAGTCAGGCAATTATCATTGGCACAAGCGAGAGAGATCGCCTATACGTGGGGTGCACAAACTTGGGGCATGCCTCCCTGGGGGGCGCGGGATTTGTCTGGGAGGGCGCGGGAGGTTGCAGAGGCCCCTCGCTCTTCCCCAAGGCATTGAAATGAAATGCCGTGGGAGCGTGTGAGGCCTCTGCAACTGAACTTACCGAGGTTCACATGGCTGGCGTGATGCGTCACGTGACCCGCGGCGTCGTTTGACGCCCGTCGCCATGGCAACACAGTGCCAAATGACGCAGCGGGGTCACGTGACATCACATCACATGACCCCGCTGCGTCATTTGATGCCGACCTAGAGGTAAGGGGGGCGCGAGGAGTGAAGGGAGGAGGCCGGGGTTTGCAGCTTCAAAAGATTGCCCACCCCTGGCATATACCATATCACCAGCCTAAGACTCGCTCCCCGCTTCTTGGCTACATCAAGGCTTCCGCCCTTGCACCAAATTACCCCAAACTATTGACCCGAATACCAAATCCTGTTAATATCTCTTTATTTATAAAATATATGTTATAGGCGTATGCAATCGTTACAGACAAGATTAAAATGTGAGACAGCTGAAGTCTTAGAAGAATTTAAACTGGAGGCGGTTTTGAGAGTCTCCGGTAGATTATTCCAGGTGTGGGGTGCACAGTAAAAGAAGGAGAAGTGGCCGGATACTTTGTTGAACTTTAGGACTGTGAACAGTCTTTTGAAGTCAGATTTCAGGTGATAAGAGCTGCCTGTTTTAGGAATGATTATTTTGCTCAGATAGGCGGGCAGCTTGCACAGAAAGTATTTGAAGGCAAGTGTCAAGGGTGAGACTCCTGAAGCAGAAGCAGGCAAAGATTGTTGGGGTCACGGGCTGAAGTCGGTGGCAGGCGGCAAACAGGAACATCGGGGTCACACGCAGTGTTTGGCAACAGGAAGGCAGGAGCAGGACAGGGCAGCAGGAACGGATACTAGGGAGCAGGGACTTAGACTAGGGAACAGGGACTGCAACCAGGAAGCAGGGAACAAACAGGGACAAGCCAGATTACCAGCAAGGGCCTTTTATAAAGGTTCCGGACTCCAACACGAAACAGAACAGATACAGGAACAAAAGCTGCGGCAGAAGCATGGGCACAGGCATAAGGAGTCTGACACAAAACAAAGGCAAGGAGAAACAGGAAACAGGAAATTATAAGGACAGAGGACAGGAGCAACAGAGGAACCCCAGAGCAGACAGAAAACAGCAGCACAGCCGGTGGACAGAAAGGAACTGAGAGGAGAGGGAGAATTAGGAACATGGATGTCAGGGCTATTTCCTGACAGCAAGACAGGAAAAATGTACTTTGTGACTGGACTCAAGAGAAAGCCAACCTAGTTCTTGGAGCATTTTGCAGTGATGTGTGTTGTAGTTACATTGTAGAACAAAGCAGTATAATGGTTTTAGAAAATTTGATTGCACGAGGTCAAGTACGCATTGTTTCGTTTTATTGTAATGAATTCCTATATAATCTCCTCTTCGGATACTGGAAACATTTTAAATTGTGAGCACTGTTGGGAGGAGGTGAGGCTATAGGAGTTTTCACAGGTTGAGCTTCGTGATTGTAGTTAGGGTTGTGCTTTGATAGTACGGAAGTAGCCCACCCCGCAAAGTATTCAGTGAATGCATTTGCAATGTCAGTGTGATTTGTCAGGGTACTGTCATCCTATTTAATACTAGATGGATGTTAATGGCCAGAAGGCTGGAATATATTGTTGATGACCTATGTATTTTGATAAAGATTGTCAGTGTAATATTGGACTTTTGCTAGTCGTGTTTGCCTTGTGCATGTATTCCGCTGGCATCTGTAGTTAAGATTCTTGATAGAGCCTATTACTTTGTATTTTTTTTATCACAAGGCAAACCTAAAATAGTAAAGCGAAATAAGGTCGGTTGTAACCAATGGAAGGTGGGCCACTAATACTCTTATGCTGCGTAGCAGAGCATGGGAAACAGAGTTTTAAGAACTGTTAAGAAATAATCGAGCACAGAATCGGGGCAAGGTATTACGTTGATTCTGTACCAAGGGCAGCTGGTAGGATCCGCCAGAAACTGTTAGTAGTATTTTAGGGCTTGATTGGATTGGTCTGATTTTCCTTACACAGAACACTATTGCATGATCACTGAAAATGTCAGGAAGGATGCCAGAGGTTTGAATTCTGTTGGGACAAGAGAAGAGAATCCAGTCTAGCGAGGAATGTTTGTGAGATTTTAGGTTTGTCTGTGTGGGTTGGGAAATTAGTTCTGATACTTTTAGTGACATGAGTTTTGTCCAGATTTTGTTGTTTTTGGGTCAAGCCAATTGAGGTTAAAATTGCCAAAAATTAACAGCTCACACTTCCCATTCAGAGAGGAAATTGTGCCAAGAAAGTGAGTGATATCAGTCAAGGATTATAGTGGGGCTACAGGCGCCGGTAGAGGCCAGCAATATGAACAGGCTTAGAGAAGGGGAGGCACTTTTTCCAACTAGTATTTTAAAAGAGAATAGGGCTTGGGGGTGAATTTATCAGTGTAAATTGTAAGGAGTCTTCAATATAAAGTAACACCCCTCCTCCTCTTTTTGACCTAATCTTTCCTAAAAATGGAGTATCTCTGAATGGAGATAGATGCATCGTGTTTTAGGAGATAGCAGTGCATGTGCCATACAAGCTAAGCATATTTATGTAAATGTGAATGGAGCCCATACTCTCTATACTACACATACAGAGATTACCCATGAGAATTAGGCCAATGCAGTCATGCAAATAGGCTTGTTAATTGTCTCCCATTTTATCTTCCTACTAATTACAGGGTTTCCCTCCTAAAACGCTGTATGTGAAAAGCTATTGGACGAGAATTTTAATTGTTTACCTGTATTTTGTTTTTCTTTACCAGACTAAATGTGAAGATGGTACATTCGAGGAGTCTAAAGGAGCAGGAAATGGGGTAATTAGTAAAGGTAACACCATTTTATTGTGGTCATTATCTAAATGTATTGGATGACAGCTGTGTTTACTGTAGCGGATCTGTGTAGGTTGAATTGGCTTATTGAAGAGGTACGAGCAGGAATAGATAATACTTACTGTTGGTGTAAAAAGGTATTTGTGTGATTACAAAAACAAAACATTTATAAAACCACTTTTTATTTCATAATAATTTACAATATTAGTCACTTCTAGTATTCAACAACAACTTTTATTCTCAATAATTAGGATTGTGGTTGATCTGATAACACAAAGATATGTTCACCTCTTTAATTATGCATTTAGTCCATCTTCACATTGCAGTAACTTTGCCATTGTAATATCCGTAGAAAGGTAGTGAGATACTACAGGAGTAACCAGTGAGTATTGTCACTGAGAAGACTCGTATCAGGATGATGTGGAAGGAAAAGGAGGAGATTAGCTGTGGGGTTTCTTACTCTGTTAGGGTATTCATGCATACGTAACATACAAGGTCTATTTATTTATTTTTAACAAGGAGCAGGAGTGGCTCAATGAGTAAAGACACCGACTCTAGCACTGAGTTTGAAGCAGGGGAGCCTGATTCAATTCCCAGTGTCGGCTCCTTGTGACCTTGGGCAAGTCACTCTATCTCCCTGTGCCTTAGGCACCAAAGAATAGATTGTAAGCTCCACGGGGCAGGGACCTGGGCCTGCAAAATGTCTCTGTAAAGCGCTACGTAAAACTAGCAGCGCTATACAAGAACATGCTATTATTATTATTATTATTATTATTATTATTATTAAAGTCTACTGTCTTGGAAAAGCAGAGTGAAACTGGGCAGAAAAACTGCAACACATTTTTTAAATAAATTATTTCCTATTAACACAAATGGGATTTTTTTCAATGATAAATAAGTCCCACTGACATACCCCAGGAATGTCATGCTCAAGTATAAGAACACCAGAATAATCCTGCTTTTTTCTTTTAGAAGTACAGTATCTGTATTGGTTCTGATTCTGTTGTTGCTGTACCTAAAGTCTCTTGGTTTTGGATTGTGGGGGAAATGTGAATTTGATGAAAACTATCAGAATGTCCTGTAATCTGGAGCTGTTTTTTGCATCCTATGTAAGTGTGTATGCCATCTAGAAAAAATAACGATAAATAATAATGTGGTGTCTGTTTTCAAGTCCGTCAAAGAACAGGACAAGGCAGAACAAAGGCAGGACAAGGCAGAACAAAGGCAGGACAAGGCAGAACAAAGACAGGACAAGGCAGAACAAAGGCAGGACAAGGCAGAACAAAGGCAGGACAAGGCAGAACAAAGGCAGGACAAGGCAGAACAAAGGCAGGACAAGGCAGAACAAAGGCAGGACAAGGCAGAACAAAGGCAGGACAAGGCAGAACAAAGGCAGGACAAGGCAGAACAAAGACAGGACAAGGCAGAACAAAGGCAGGACAAGGCAGAACAAAGGCAGGACAAGGCAGAACAAAGGCAGGACAAGGCAGAACAAAGGCAGGACAAGGCAGAACAAAGGCAGAACAAAGGCAGGACAAGGCAGAACAAAGACAGGACAAGGCAGAACAAAGGCAGAACAAAGGCAGGACAAAGACAGGACAAGGCAGAACAAAGGCAGGACAAGGCAGAACAAAGACAGGACAAGGCAGAACAAAGGCAGGACAAGGTAGAACAAGGGCAGGACAAGACAGAACAAAGACAGGACAAGGCAGAACAAAGGCAGGACAAGGCAGAACAAAGGCAGGACAAGGCAGAACAAAGGCAGGACAAGGCAGAACAAAGGCAGGACAAGGCAGAACAAAGGCAGAACAAAGGTAGGACAAGGCAAAACAAAGACAGGACAAGGCAGAACAAAGGCAGAACAAAGGCAGAACAAAGGCAGAACAAAGGCAGGACAAGGCAGAACAAAGACAGGACAAGGCAGAACAAAGGCAGGACAAGGCAGAACAAAGGCAGGACAAGGCAGAACAAAGGCAGGACAAGGCAGAACAAAGACAGGACAAGGCAGAACAAAGGCAGAACAAAGGCAGGACAAGGCTAAACAAAGACAGGACAAGGCAGAACAAAGGCAGAACAAAGGCAGGACAAGGCAAAACAAAGACAGGACAAGGTAGAACAAGGGCAGGACAAGACAGGACAAAGACAGGACAAGGCAAAACAAAGACAGGACAAGGCAGAACAAAGGCAGAACAAAGGCAGGACAAGACAGAACAAAGACAGGACAAGGCAGAACAAAGGCAGGACAAGGCAGAACAAAGGCAGGACAAGGCAGAACAAAGACAGGACAAGGCAGAACAAAGACAGGACAAGGCAGAACAAAGGCAGGACAAGGCAGGACAAGGCAGAACAAAGGCAGGACAAGACAGAACAAAGACAGGACAAGGCAGGACAAGGCAAAACAAAGGCAGGACAAGGCAGGACAAGGCAGAACAAAGGCAGGACAAGACAGAACAAAGGCAGGACAAGGCAGAACAAAGACAGGACAAGGCAGAGCAAAGACAGGACAAGGCAGAACAAAGGCAGGACAAGGCAGGACAAGGCAGAACAAAGGCAGGACAAGACAGAACAAAGACAGGACAAAGGCAGAACAAAGGCAGGACAAGGCAGAACAAAGACAGGACAAGGCAGAACACAGGCAGGACAAGGCAGAACAAAGGCAGGACAAGGCAGAACAAAGGCAGGACAAGGCAGAACAAAGAACAGGACAAGGCAGAACAAAGGCAGGACAAGGCAGAACAAAGACAGGACAAGGCAGAACAAAGGCAGGACAAGGCAGGACAAAGGCAGGACAAGGCAGAACAAAGACAGGACAAGGCAGAACAAAGACAGGACAAGGCAGAACAAAGACAGGACAAGGCAGAACAAAGGCAGGACAAGGCAGAACAAAGGCAGGACAAGGCAGAACAAAGGCAGGACAAGGCAGAACAAAGACAGGACAAGGCAGAACAAAGGCAGGACAAGGCAGAACAAAGACAGGACAAGGCAGAACAAAGACAGGACAAGGCAGAACAAAGACAGGACAAGGCAGAACAAAGGCAGGACAAGGCAGGACAAGGCAGAACAAAGGCAGGACAAGACAGAACAAAGACAGGACAAGGCAGGACAAGGCAAAACAAAGGCAGGACAAGGCAGGACAAGGCAGAACAAAGGCAGGACAAGACAGAACAAAGGCAGGACAAGGCAGAACAAAGGCAGGACAAGGCAGAGCAAAGACAGGACAAGGCAGAACAAAGGCAGGACAAGGCAGAACAAAGACAGGACAAGGCAGAACAAAGGCAGGACAAGGCAGAACAAAGGCAGGACAAGACAGAACAAAGGCAGGACAAGGCAGAAGAAGGGCAGGACAAGGCAGAACAAAGGCAGGACAAGGCAGAACAAAGGCAGGACAAGGCAGAACAAAGGCAGGACAAGGCAGAACAAAGACAGGACAAGGCAGAACAAAGGCAGGACAAGGCAGAACAAAGGCAGGACAAGGCAGAACAAAGACAGGACAAGGCAGAACACAGGCAGGACAAGGCAGAACAAAGGCAGGACAAGGCAGAACAAAGGCAGGACAAGGCAGAACAAAGAACAGGACAAGGCAGAACAAAGGCAGGACAAGGCAGAACAAAGGCAGGACAAGGCAGAACAAAGACAGGACAAGGCAGAACAAAGGCAGGACAAGGCAGGACAAAGGCAGGACAAGGCAGAACAAAGACAGGACAAGGCAGAACAAAGACAGGACAAGGCAGAACAAAGGCAGGACAAGGCAGAACAAAGGCAGGACAAGGCAGAACAAAGGCAGGATAAGGCAGAACAAAGACAGGACAAGGCAGAACACAGGCAGGACAAGGCAGAACAAAGGCAGGACAAGGCAGAACAAAGGCAGGACAAGGCAGAACAAAGAACAGGACAAGGCAGAACAAAGGCAGGACAAGGCAGAACAAAGGCAGGACAAGGCAGAACAAAGACAGGACAAGGCAGAACAAAGGCAGGACAAGGCAGGACAAAGGCAGGACAAGGCAGAACAAAGACAGGACAAGGCAGAACAAAGACAGGACAAGGCAGAACAAAGGCAGGACAAGGCAGAACAAAGGCAGGACAAGGCAGAACAAAGACAGGACAAGGCAGAACAAAGGCAGGACAAGGCAGAACAAAGACAGGACAAGGCAGAACAAAGACAGGACAAGGCAGAACAAAGGCAGGACAAGGCAAGACAAGGCAGAACAAAGGCAGGACAAGACAGAACAAAGACAGGACAAGGCAGGACAAGGCAAAACAAAGGCAGAACAAAGGCAGGACAAGGCAGAACAAAGGCAGGACAAGACAGAACAAAGGCAGGACAAGGCAGAACAAAGGCAGGACAAGGCAGAGCAAAGACAGGACAAGGCAGAACAAAGGCAGGACAAGGCAGAACAAAGACAGGACAAGGCAGAACAAAGGCAGGACAAGGCAGAACAAAGGCAGGACAAGACAGAACAAAGGCAGGACAAGGCAGAAGAAGGGCAGGACAAGGCAGAACAAAGGCAGGACAAGGCAGAACAAAGACAGGACAAGGCAGAACAAAGGCAGGACAAGGCAGAACAAAGACAGGACAAGGCAGAACAAAGGCAGGACAAGGCAGAACAAAGGCAGGACAAGGCAGAACAAAGACAGGACAAGGCAGAACACAGGCAGGACAAGGCAGAACAAAGGCAGGACAAGGCAGAACAAAGGCAGGACAAGGCAGAACAAAGAACAGGACAAGGCAGAACAAAGGCAGGACAAGGCAGAACAAAGGCAGGACAAGGCAGAACAAAGGCAGGACAAGGGCAGGACAAGGCAGAACAAGGGCAGGACAAAACTAGTTAGAAGAAGGAGACTACTGTATTTAGAAAGACAATTCAAATGGTCAATTATGCAATGTTAGAGAGTTATATATGCTGTTTCCAAGGCAGCATAAGACTATTATTTGGAGATGGAGAGCTTTAGAGACTGTTTAGAAACTTATATATCATAAAAAATGTCAGTGCTAAAAAGTAATACAAACATTAAAAAAGTACTGTGAAAATATTGCATTTTGGTAAACTGTATAATGAAACATCTGTGATGCTTCAAATAAATGTTGTGGTTAATACTGTACATAGCAACATCATTTCACTGCTAAAACTATTGAGAGCCTTTTTAGTGTTAACATGGCGGACAACCACAAGGTCTCTACATTTTCAGCATTCCCATCATAAACATCGTCCCTTATAATAGGTTTTAAATAACTTTTATATTAGTGCAGTCCGTTTCTGTGCACGAACATTTTGTTGATGCTGCTTGTGCATATGGAGGAATTTTAGGTTAGTACATATTGTAGGCGCACACAAACGCAATTTAGCTACTCATAACGCTTGGTACATACACCTATGATTTGGAGATGGGCACTTTTCAGAAAGACCCTTTAATCAAATCAAATATGTTATGTTGGAGAGTGCATGAAGTAGACAGTGAGACAGGTGTGGTAGCAGTATAACGCTGATTACCTATGTACCCAAGTATCCAAGAGGTAACATAGGTATGTGATCCCATATAAACTCATGACTGGGCAGTTAATTTAAAGGGTTATTCCCTTTTTCAGAGTGAACGGGCAAATACAAGAGGTGGTGAAGTATATGTTAAACTTTATTTAAAACCTATTCTAAGGGAAGGTGTTTATGAAGGGAATGATGAAAATTTAGACCTTGTGGATATAAATTAGCAGAAGAGGTAAAAGTACGAAGAAAATGTTTGATGGGATATGCTACTGTATGTAACCCCTCCTTGCCCGGCCCAAAGGAGTGTTACGTACAGATAGTGTGATTTAGGCATACATGCTCAGTGTGGTTGGGTTACCTTTCTCAGGGTGTCGTCATACGTTCAGGCTGGTGTTGCAAGTGTTGGTTGAACGAAAGAGCACCCGGAACTTTATTTAGACAAACGAGTTTCTTTATTCTACATCAAGGATCTCATACACTCTTTTTCTCTTGGTGCTCAGGCAGCATCCCAGGAAATCCCAGAAAATGTGATTGCCATTATTGGAGTCAGGAAGAAATTTAATTTCCCCCTCATGAGACAGCATTGGATGTTTCAGTTGTTTTTGTTTGCCTCCCTCCAGATCAAAATATTGTAAATACAAATATAGGATAAGTATCTGTCGCCTACATTTAGCATAGGTTCAACTTGATAGTCTTTTTTCAACTGCATCTATTATGCAAATATATATAGTAAACAAAATGTAGTATATTTCAGTAAACCCATGTACAACAAGAAGAACTACACAATATACAGAGAAAGGCACACTTACTGGGGGTCTGGGGGAGAAATCTAGGTCCTGCTAGGGGCAGTGCCCCTGCTTCGGTAGGCTTACCCTGAATGGGATAGCCACCCTGCTCTCCTGTTCCTCTTTTCGGCTTGAAATACTAACCGCGATGGCTACGTTCGATTTGTAGAACTTGGCCGCAAAAGCTGGGACTGTGAGTCAGACTTTCCTAGCTTCAAAACGAAGCCGGTTGCTCTGCTATTTGCAACAGAGCAACTTTGAAAAGCCCGCCTTAGCTTCATTGACACAAGTCACTGGATGGTCTGCTTCTCTGCCTCAGCCAACTCCTTGCACACGCCCTGCTAAGCTATCCTTAGCATGGAGGTAGGAGGAGCGACCAATCAGAGCGTGGGAACCCTATTCCACTAGCCAATAGAAACAGGGGCTCATCTCCTGGCTGACGTCAGAGAAGGAGGCATGCCAAGCTGGCTCAAAAAGCCAGATGAGCGGTAAATATGAATTAGCCAATGGGAGAACTACAGCCTACAACTGTATCTCCCCTGGCTAACTCTTTGCCACCAGCTGGGCAGGCTCTGCCAAGTTTAGGAGACTCAAAATGTGTCCCAAAGGATGCCCTTTGTTCTCCGGACTTGGACAATCGCCCTTCCTCGCCAACCAAATGTTTTTCTCACTTCTGGACCTCCTCTCCTCTTTGAACTACAGACTCTATGCAGACATGCTGCACCTTAAGCCTGGGCTGACTGCATAGAGACGTATACGAAATGTATAAAACACAATAAAACATATTTTAATACATGGGGGGGACCTCGGGAAGACTCATAGCTGTAAGGGAAATAGGACTGAGATATCTGGGCTCGAAAACCAGGGAGTCTGGGGTGGCACTGGGCAGCCCCGGTGTAATACACACCGCGTACCGGCAAATCATGCCTGCTCGCCGGGGCGAATTAGGGGACTACCGGTAGCTCCGGCCCCCGAACTTCTGCAAACAAAATGATTGCATTCCTACCCAAATATCCCACTTAAAACTTACACACAGCAAGTTTCATGAGTCTGGGGCAAAGGGAACATGGAAAGTGGAAAAGCAGGGGTCACTTTAACTTTTCATGCAATGATACCTGGCCCCTGGCTTGTGGTGCTAAGTAGCTGCCAGGGACACACGGGGCCCATGGGTAACCAGAGGGCTTAACCTTTATTGTGGAGCCTGGTTATCCTTGCCCGTCACACACACTCAAAAAGGTGTTTAAAATCACATGGTAGAATAACCTGATAACAGGTAGGTATCTCTGCTCTGCGGTGGCTGCAGGAACACTGGAACCAGGATGAATCACCTCCCTACTATAACGGCCTCCTTAGGGCTGAGTTGCGATGTTAGTCAGTATCCCAGTTGAGCAGGGGTAGGGCTCACGTGGCGCCGTGAAAGAGAGCACCCTCGGCGTTCGGAAGCTGATGTGCACGCCAACACACAGCTGAGCAGGCGATTCCCAAGTTGTCCGTGATTGGGGTGGCGAGGCTAGACACAGCGCTTCAAATGACGTTACTACCGGAACCACCAAACAGAACGGCCCTACGCATTTCGCCGCTTGCAAGGAATACATTCAGCATTGTCCTGTGAGTCCTTCTATATGCCTGAACACACCTGTTGATACTGTCACAATACTATACTATACACAATTAGCATTTAAATCCTAAAAGGTGCACGACATAAAAACATTGCAATTACTTTAATTGACACAGAACATTAAAATCTCAAATGCATTGCTGCTTCATAAAATAAATAACATATTGCATAAAGAGAGATTATATGAAATATGAACAATTCAGCTGTTACAAATTATTAGCTGTTATGTTACAAATATACCATATGTTATTTGCTATACATTTTCCATGAGGAGGACTTAGATTTAACCCCCTTAAGTCCATATAATGGCTGAAAGAGACAGAAAGGAATGTTAAAGACTTGTTCATACAC
The DNA here is from genome assembly GCF_040206685.1 of Ascaphus truei. Taxonomy (NCBI): domain Eukaryota; kingdom Metazoa; phylum Chordata; class Amphibia; order Anura; family Ascaphidae; genus Ascaphus; species Ascaphus truei. Next base: position 401,016,579 of record NC_134486.1, read on the forward strand.
AAAACACACACATTAATATGTTGAGGCATATTGATAAGACAAACACTCAGACAGGGCGAACAGACTGAATGAGTGTTAGTGTTGACAATTTTGACAACATAAAGTGATAAGTGTCATATATAGGAAGTACAGTATTGATAACATACCTATATATTTCACAAGGTGTTTCGTGTGTATTAAATATTAGAATTATTTGTAAATATACATAATGTAGGTGTAAATAAATATAATTAAATATTGCTAACTTCTATAGTACAAAGTTAAACTAAATTAAACTATAAAGGTGTGTATTCATTAAATAAATATTAATTATTATTATTCCTAATCAAAAGTGATGTGAATATTAATCATGTTTAAAGTGTAAATATATAAGCTGGTGATATAAATAAGACATTGATTATGTGATTGTGAACTTAATTAGTTAATATTAACTAATAGTGCTGGTATCCTAACATTAATTTAGTCCGTTCGGTGAAAGAGAGGAGAAAAATAGACACAAGCGCAGATAAAGAAGCAATTGTATCAAATGAATGTAACTAAATCTAGCTATAGTAGCTATTAGGGCAAAACCAAAAACCACTTGGGTAAACCACAAAAACACTTCGCAGAATGAGCTGCAGGGATATGAGTCCCAAATGAGATAGATTACGGTCCTAAAAATAAGAAGAAATGCAATAATAGTGAAGAACTGTATAACTGGGTTTATATACGCAATGGTGAGCAGCCACTTACAATATGGCAGTGTAACTCAGCATATTGGGATACAATCCCGGCACCGCAATCACGGTAGATGTCTGCGTCTACAGCCTCCCCGCTAGTGAACACTGCAACAGCTGAAAGCGCCCCGAGATCCGGCGTGCTCAGTGGTTTCCCCTTCTCGTCACCAGCCGATGACGTCGATGGAATCGGAAGCGTCCGTGTACCGTGTACTCGAATAGAAATCACCGAGCTATGTGTGCGATGGAAGCTGCTAGGGGCGAATACCCCTGATGAAGTTTCTTTTGAAATGAAATGCGTAAGGTTAAGTGGGTTGCCTGCTGAGCTGCCTGTCAGACCCCATTGAGGTTATACACTGCTATAGTGTCCAAGAACTACCAACTTCCATCGCAGGTCTTGGAAGAGGCCTGGGTGGGCTGCTGAAAATTCCTGATTATCGGATAGTGGGTTTGTGTCAAGCAGGACAAAAGTCTCTTTATAGAGATGAGCCACTATGTGACTCGTAGTGCTATGAGCTGGAAGAACCTTTTTGGATATGCTAAAACCTGTTCTGTTTCACAACAATGTGTGATTACCTTTGAGGAGTGTTTTTCCCTGTTATAATAAACCAAGTTGAAAAGTTCTTGGCGCCTGTACAATTATTCCATCATATGCCTTAGACAAGCCGGCTCGGATCTGTTGTGTCTGCCCTGAGATGAAAAACCTGTCCTGTTGATGCAACCAGGTAAACCACTGAGCACTTACACCCTTTATTCAGGTCCCAAACCTGTTTAAAGTGACGGAGACTGATATCTCTTTTTTACTGTACCCCCTGTCCCTCTGACCAGGGGGGGAGGGGGAGAGATAGGGGTGTTACATGTATATAAACCCAGTTTTACAGTACTTCACTATTATTGCATTTATTCTTATTTTTAGGACTGTATTCTACTTCATTTGGGACTCATATCCATGCGGTTCATTTTGCAAAGTGTTTTTGTGGTTTACCTACAGTAAGTGGGTTGTGGTTTTTCCCTAATAGCTACTTTAGCTAGATTTAGTTACATACAATTGTTTCTTTATCTGCGCTTGTGTCTATTTTTCGCCTTTATCTTTTTCTGGGTTTTGTGTGGCACCCGAGACACTGTAGCAGTATTTAAAGTCACATATTACATGATATTTCATATATTTTCAGTCGCTGACTGTTCTGATCAAGATATTTCTCCAGCTGGTTGAACATGTCAGAATGCAGATTCAGGACTCGACCCACCTCAGCGGGGTCCGTGTTTGTGAGGCTAAGCATACTGTAATGGGTGCTCACCACAAACAGGACCGCGAGGCTGAGGGGGGGATGTTGGTAACCACCGACCTGCAACCGAGCAACCAAGTCCGGATTGCAGAGTGAAGGTCGTGTAGCCGGGTCAGGGTAGGAGATGTCAGAATGGTCGTTGTACTTGCCGTTGTCAAGGATAGGAGAGATCGGATTAGTCGTAGTGCGGAGCCGGGGTCCAGGAGAAGAGAAGGTACAAGTCCAAATACGAGATGAAGTCAGGGATCAGAGAAGGCGGAGGTCCAGATACAAGCCGAAGTCAAACAGGAGCAAGAAAGGCAAGGCATGGGTTAAGAAGGCAAACGCTAGGCAGCAGGGTGCTTGGGGCAAGCACTTTGTTACATAAACAGAAGTTTATGCTCAGCCAACTTGCAGCAGGGTTGGCTGAGCATTTATGGAACAGGTAGCCAATAGCTGGTTAGTACAAGGCTGCAGGGTAATGAATGAGAACCGCCCCCTCAGACATATTCAGTCCACTGATTGTTAGGGGCGGGGAGAAGAGCAGGTGAGGAATAATTAGAGAGAGCCAGACTTCTCAGAGCCATGTGGCGCTGGCGCGTAGTTTGTGTGCGATGCACATCACCCGTGACGTCACGGGGCGGAGCCTGAGCGCGGTGCGTGCGGTGTCCCCCGGCTTGGTAGAGTGCGTGCCTCATGCATCTCTTCGCGGGACATGCCACAGGGGGCAGAACCTGGACACGACGCGTGCGGTGTCCCCCAACCTGGCAGCGCAACATGTGTCACTCGTCACTGAAGTGGGTTGCTGAAGTCCAATGTGTCACTCGTCACTGGGGCTGAAGTCCAATCCTTACATAACCCTTTCTAAAATTGATGAGCATCAGCAACTGCTTTTCTGAGGTCCTTAGAGATTTCTTTTGATTGTGGCATGACATGTTTCCACACACCTGTATGGTGAAGACCAAACTCACAAAGTTTCTGATCTTTATCTAGGGTGGGGTGTCCTAAACTCACCCCTGAAGGTCTACCTAATTATTTAAACACCCGATTCTAATTATCCCCTTTAATTTAGCTGATAAAACCAGGGTTTTACTCCCTTTTGCACATACCCAGACTTTTAATTACTCATTGTTTGTCTAATTCATACATCATTTTGTTTCAAAAGACATAGCATTTGTTAATATAAACCCTACTGGATATTTAAGAATTTGAATATTTAAGAAAAGACTGGTTTTGATTCAAGGTTATCCTTCAAAAAACTAAGGAATGTCCATAATTATCATTGGGGTTCACAGACTTTTTCTTCCCATTGTATATGGATGTAATAATAAAGCTTTTGTAGAACGAATAAAGTTCTTGGCGCCTATCATTGCTATATACACCATTCAGCCGCACGAATCCAACACCCTGACAAGGTAACCAAATTTGTGTAAGCTAAGGTAAGAGACATGGATGACATTGATGTAAAATCCCTGGAAGCAAGGCAGAGAGGGTTAAACATACCTAAAGCAGTGTATTTGAAGATCGAAAGCCCCTAGGCACTTACCTGTGGAGACCGCCTCCGTGCTGCCATCCCCCCTTCTCTTTCCGAATCACAGCGTCAAATTACGCCAACGTGACGTCACACGATGCATCCACTACAGGTGTGACAGGCAATGCAGGCATAACAACATCATTCATAGAAACCACAGCCGTTACCGGTGCAAGGGCCTAGGGGTCATAGGTTTAACACTAGGGTGGAAATCAGCAGGGGGTACGCTGGCAAGGTGGGGCGGAACGGGTACATTATAGTCCTGGGAGCGAGAGACTATTGAGATCTCCTGAGGTGGAGCCACAAGAGTTTCCACAGTCCTGGCAAGACTCTGTATGCCACGGCCCTTAGTAATACTATCTCCAGCCGCAGCGACAGCTGCAGCATCACAAGAGTTCTGTTCTTCTTTTCTCACTTGGTACTGCAGGGAAAATAAGGACGTAGCACTCACCGGGGAGGTAGCAGCAGCTGGTAAGCCCATCCGACCGAACGGCTTTGCGGCCTTCTCTTCTCCAGGTGGTGGAGCGGTGATCGGCGTTGCTTTGAGGTCATCTGGGGTGGTGCCGGCCGGCACTTCCCGGGGAAATATCTCCAACCTCACCAGCGCGCCATAGTGTTGTTCAGCAGCTTTCACATAGGTGGCAGCTGACCTCCATGGGTGACCAGGTGTCGATCACCATAACCGGCAGGGCAATGTCCAAATCGGGTATGTGGAAGGCTTGGGCAGGTACCTCTGGGATGCCCGGGGTCTGGTTGTCTGACTATCCGGCAGCAATGATCACTTCTCCAGATTTCTCCCTCATGGAGCAACTGGCTGGATCGGTAGCAGTGGACCAAGGGACAATAGAGCGGTGTTTCCTCCGAGCGGTTCTCCGGCACTCACAGGGAGGACATCACCTGAGGGTCGCCCGGGACATTTCTGGAAGTAGGGAACCTTATATGTAGCGCACTGGGCTTTTTATCCCGTGGCCCCACATAGTGCACATACCCCCAGCGTCTGGTACGTTCCATCCTCATAGGTGACCACCATTACTCCACCATGCAAGTGGTAAGCGTTGTCCAGATCCTCAAGGGTAGCTTCCATTTTGAAGGAGGTAATGCAGCTCTGCATACACGTCGGAAGCTGTTGAAGTACACGTGCATATGGGTCCTCACATCCTGCTTGTTCCGTTTGGGAACGCCCAGCTCCTCCCCCTGGTGAACGCAATAGTCCAATCAGGAGCAAGGGCGAGGGCGGGGTTTCGGCAGTTCGCACTTGTTTCTGCAAAGTCAGTCCCAGCAAAAATTTGCAACTGCATGCAACTTTTGCAAAAACACCACGCGGCTTCCCTTGTGTGGTGGGAATCACCATTTTGAGGTAGTTAAACACCATGCAGCTCCCAGTTCTCTAGAACCGCCATTTTGTAATCCACACTGCTATGGGTATTTTTCTCTGTAGGGAAGCATCCCCTGGCAGGCAAAATATCTGTTAAACACATTTCACTTGTAACACACAGTCCAGTTCTCCACGATATTTTCTGCTTGGAAACTGCTGCTACTGTAGTAATGTGGCACTTCCTCAAACGGAGGTTCTTGGGCAACCCTAACCTACAATTAAGGTCCCCCCTCGGACAATAGCCACCATTACTCTTACGCCACCCCATCTGAACCCTGGCACCATAGTCTCTTTCACGGGCTCCTGGCCCACGGCAACTAGACACACCCTCCAGACGCCCTACAGTAGGTACCAGCCTCCAGGGTGACTTAGAACAGAACCGATGTAGCTTCTTGTCCCAACCAAAAACATCCTTTAGGGCAGTGCTGGCTGCAGCTTCTGGCAGATATGATAATCCCCTTAAATGCCACACCTGTCTCCCTCTCACCCTTCAATACTGGAACTGTAAATGCGCTTTCTCTCTTTGGTTTCTTCTGCTGGGAAACTTGTCCTGTGAGAATAATCTCAGTAGCGCCTCCATTTGTAATCCCTTTACCCCCACCCTAAGTGAGATTTGGTCTTCTACTCCATTTGTACTGTGGTGTGGTGCGTACCTGTCAGGTAACAGGAGGGCTGAGCACTTCCACAGTGATATGGGAAATCATCAGGACAGGTTCACAGGGTACCTTATTCATGGTTGCAGTGCCTCTAGTCAGCTTGGATCTTCCGGATAGTAGGATGGCCCAGACTGACACCTTTCTTTAGCCCAAGACAGTGAATCACTCTGATAGATGTTTCCATGGTATTTATTGCAATGTTCAGGATCTTACACAGCAGGTACATATCTTTCCTTGCTTCCCTTAAGACGGTCACTTCAAGGCTTGAGGCCCATCCAAGTTTCCTCCTGCATGGTGCTCCTCCTGCATCCCCTTATGGGAGCAGGGATTCTTTTGCTCACTCCACAGGGGAGGATAGAGACACCCCCCATTTTGGGAAAGTGCCAGTATTTATACCCTTGGGTTGTGCTTGTAACCCTGGCCCATAACAGAGTATGTCTGGATACTGACAGGCCATCACATCCAGCATGTGACCCAACCAGTATCCACCCCTCAGACTGACACTTTCTGGCTGTTGCTAGGCCTGCCCTTGGATACATCAAATGTAGCTAAGGCTGCAAAAGCACACACGGCCTTTCTGAAGGAATTAACCCATCCACTGCCTGCACCTAGAGGACTTACACTGGTAAGGCCCAGGAAAATAAGTAGCGGGCGGAGGCTAGGCTACATACAGTATATGTAAAACCAACAGATAAGCGTGTTGTTGTTACCAAACTGAAACTGATTGACTGGTATATAACTGCTATCAGTCCGATGGTGTTATCCCCCTATATAACAATATAATGCCCAACAAGTAAATAATCTCAACTCGAAATGATTGAATCATAGACCGAGACAGGTTAGATGGTGGTATTTTTCTGCCTAATACCTTTACCAGAAGTCTTTATAAATAATATACATATATATTATCTCTACAGCTCTGTGCTTCTCTCTCTATGTCCTATGTATGTCAATTTTTGTGTATCTATCTCTTGCTACCGTTGTATTTTCTATTTACTGCTACTAGAACTGTGCACTATAGTGGCAAGGAATGGGCAGGCTAGGAAAGCGGAGTGTTCTTTATCTACCAATATGCTTCTATGACAAGCTAATTGTGGTACTTCTTATATGCTGGTATTATTATCTACCATCTATGTGTAAATGGAAACATGGCCATTATGACAACAGAGCCAGATACCTAATTACAATCCCTAGTTTTATTCATGCCTTTGGCAAAAAAAAAACAACTAAAGCCTCCCTATCCTGTAATGTTATAAGGAGGTAAAAGAGATAAGCTGCCATGGATATTATTATTCTGAAAGGCTAAAGAGCAATATATTTATAGTATAACATTTGAGTTACACTGGCGACACACTTTATTCGAGCTCGGCTAGTCCCACGAATTCGGGTATACCCGGGTGTATTGAGGTTTGTGACTGTTTTCTGCCCTAGTGCATTGAGGTATTTTCCAGGCAGGGATTGAAGCATTTTATTCCTGCTGGCTGGAATACTGCACAGTATATATATATATACTGCATTACAATTCATGAATTTATGCCATCTGGTAGACACGCAAAGCATTGCAGCCTATTAAATCCTAATCATTATCATTTAACAGATCAGCCGCCCGTCAGCCAGGCATGAACCCAGGCTGGGAAGGCAAACGCAACGGGGCTTGTCAGAGGTGAGGAGCGGCGCATTCCAGGTATCTGCCAGGTACATACTGGGTATTTGCTCGAATAAAGTGTGTCGGTGCAGTAGTGCCAGCAAGGCATAGTCCATCTGGCACTGGATGGGTGAAAAGTATTCTTTCACTTACTTGATCGAATTCCAAATAAATATATTTGTGTGTGTATTTTTTTCAATGTATTTTTTATATATTTTTTTACAAACCGATTTCAAGTTATATTTTCTTTTTTATAACTACACAATACAATATTGGAATAAAAATCATTTTGTTATTAGAGACCATAAATAATAACAATAATTCACCACTGATCATTGCTGCTTCGGAATCGTGGCGGCATTCTTTAATCTGCGATGTAAAGTAGGCGTCTCTTTCCAGGAACCTCAAACCAATGAAGTAGAAACACTCTTCCTCATTAATGATGTCAACTTTAAATCATCATCAGTTTTGACCCAGTGGTGGCGAGTGTAGCAATTTTTTCTGGCTGTCACCACTTTACACTCTGTAAAGAACTACCCAGACAACCTGCTTACCTTCTTCTGTGTTTCCTCTCTTACCGTTCCTTCTCTATTTCCACCCAGTACACACAGGCTGTTTGCTCAACTCCGTCAAATTGCAAAATTTAAAAAAAAACTAAAAAAAAAAGTTGCCTACAAATTCCAGAAATGTTACTATTATTTCCAGCTTAAATTAGTTCATTCAAGACAGACTTGCTAAATTTGGCAACCGATGTACATCAGCATTAATGTAATATTCTGTAATGTTTCTCACATTTTGATGTAGGGTTTTGGGACCGACGTTAGGAAGCTATTAAACATACAGATGTAGCCAACGTTATTGGACCTGCCTAAATGCCAGTGTTATTTAACAGTGCTACTACAGTTACGGGTTATCTGACATGTTATTTAACAGTAGTACTATTGAAACATGGGTTATCTGACGTGCTATTTTGTGCTCTAACTCGCGCTAAAGGGTGCTATGTCTGGTACATTGAATTATGATACAAAGAGTATAAGGGGAGATGTACCAAGGCTATTTTGGAGTAAAAATAGACGTGTGCAGGCCATTCTCACCTTCACCGGAGATAGTGGGGACAAAAAGGCATTTTCCTGCAGCTCTAGGGAATCTGCTTTTTTATTCCCTTTGTCTGGGTATTTACAAGGTCGGTTTATCAATGTCCGGCTACGGGGAACATCGGTCTAGCTACATGTGTACATTTTGTGTTGCTTAGTGTTAATGTACCAAGGTACTTTGCGCCACGTTGGCCACACGTGTTCGCTTGTGATTTTGGGGGAGATGGTAATATTAAGGAATAGAAAGGAATTATATAACACGTGCTAATGAACGACATCACATGATGCATCTCTGCTTTCAGTTATTTTCCCAGGGGAAGTGAATCACATTGGGTAACATTCGGTGTCAAATGTTTGAAACCTGATTAACTAGCTGTTTACAGTTGCCAAAGCCTCGAGCTAAGCATGGTGCATTGTGTCAAATAAAACTTTTCGCTGCAAGGATGTACAGTATATCCCCATACAGACTACGAGTATCACACCTTAGTGAATGAAACCATACATTCTAGAAGCTCCTGCTCTCTTCTGCTCATGATGGTGCTGTGTGGTGTAGTCTACAACAGTTGGGTGCTCAACTCCAGTTCTTAAGATTCCCCCAACAGGTTGGGTTTTCAGGATATCCTAGCTCCAGCACAGAGACGGCTGCAGGAAAAAAGGTCAACCCCTCTCCTCACTTGCTCTTTTAAACCCTTCACCACCCTCATCCCTGGGACATTTATGCCCTTCACCACTTTCCCTGTGGGATTCTTAACCCCTTCCTCTCCGGGCTTAACCCTGATTCCTCCTATAATTTTCCATGGAATCCCCTGTATGCCTTTAGCCAAAGCTACAGAATTTACAGTACTCACTGTTACATCTCCTTGCTCCCCCATGTCAAACCCACAAAAGTCTTATAAAATAGCAGCCTGTTCTCCAAAACCACTGTAACGGTGTTTCCCCCACCCAATCTCCTATTGGCCCTAGCACGGGGAAACTGACTCTGGTTACAAGGCATAATAGTGTGGTGCACATGCTGACTTGCCGGACTCCTGAGTCTCCCGCTCGATGTTATGGGGAAGGTCAGGACAGGCTTCTGGGGACATACTCAGTACTTACTCACGGTGACAGCACCACCATCTATTGCAGGCCCTAGGATATGGGGTGGAATCCCTGGAATAGAACGTCCCAGTCTCACAACCACTTCTTTTAAATCAGGAACACTTTATTGCACCAACAGCATACACTGGAGCAGCATACACAGCAGTACAGGAACACAGGAACAACAGGAGTTCTCTTGCAGGATGGACCTGGCCATACACTCCCAGTCAGGGCCCTGGAAGCAGGCCTAGCTCTTCCACTACCCCCTATCAGAGTAGTGGGAACAGTCTACCCGCCTCTCCCCTAAGGGAGGGCCCAAAGTGTGGCAGAGCCCTGCACAACTGGGTTTGGTGACTGACCTCTCTCAAGTGGGGAGAGGAATTGATCTAAATCAGGAAATGCTTCATCCTAAATCAGGTCCAGCAAGAACCCGCCCCTGCCCCTTATTGGACACAGACAGAACTGCATTGCCTTATCTGACTCAGAGAGCTGCAGTGGTGGGAACCCCCCATGATTACTACTGGCAAACTTACCCTTACTAAGTATTACTGCCAGGAGGAGAAAGAACCACAACCCCAAAACTACACAGGGTTACACCACACTATTCCTGCAGACAAGCATTCACTACCTACCAGTCTTTTGGTGGATTTGAAATGTTGATCCACTATTCATTTAGCATTTCTACCTTCAGTGCAGCAGCTATAGTTCCAAACAGGTTTCCTCCACAGGGAATTTTCCTGTCCGGCATGCTGCTGTATACTTGGAGAAGGTAACAGTCTTTATGTGCCTTCATACTGCCCTGTATGTGCATACATTTCATATACTGTATGAGGGGTAGGAAAAAGGCCAAAGCTATCTAATTCCATAAAGTTCTACCAAAATCTTTCATTGTCTCGCCGACCTGCACATGTGACGAGGTGAAAACTAGCTGAAGTCTCAGTTTTGCCACTTTACCACACAGGCCATGGACTTTCTTAGCTACTGGTATACCTTACTAAGGCCCATATCCACAAGGCTCTGTTAAGTCACTTAACATCATGTTAACCCTAACCGTGTATCTTCAAAGGACAGTATTGTATTGTATTGTATGTCTTTATTTATATAGCGCCATTAATGTACATAGCGCTTCACAGTAGTAATACACGTGGTAATCAAATAAATAACAGATAATATAAATAACAGATCATGGGAATAAGTGCTTTAGACAAACATAACATTAAGGAAGAGGAGTCCCTGCCCCGAGGAGCTTACAATCTAATTACAGTAACATAATGTGAAGTCATGTTCTCTTCCGTACAGATCATTGTATTAACTATATTGTCTGTCAGTGATAATGAGATGCAAAGCACATACAAATGAGATATTAACATAACAGCACATATCCTAGGGTTTCCAGACGTCCCTTATTTCATTGACTTGCTCCATTGTCCCAGAAAGGACTGTGGGGACACATAATTGTCTCGTATTTTAGTGCCCTAACGTGAAATTCCTAAACTTAAAATGACTTTAATGAAATCAGTCATAAAAACGGATTCGATTTGTACTTGAGTGTAATAGTTCCCTTTTCCGATAGCTGTCGCCTTACTAAATTATTAAAATAATAAAGTTAGCACCCTACCTGGTCATCTCATAATACACACCCTTATAGGCGTTACTTTCTCTACCACTGCTACTTGTTAGTTCAGTGCGTGTCTTTCCCCACCCGGCCGAGAGCAGAGATGAGAAAAACCAAAGGATTTAGTGGTCAAGCAGAAGATACCATTCAGCTCCAAGCGTTTGCAAACTATTCATCATTTGTTAGGACGTGACACTTTCATACTGGATTTCGACACCCCGTATAAAGTATAACATTGGTGTGTATATATATATATATATATATATAGTGGTCGACAAATCACCAAAAAATCTACTCGCCCAACAAAAAAATCTACTCGCCACCTAGTACCACACGTGTGCTGCTTGGGCCAATAGGAGCTCGCCACGATGTTAAATCCACTCGCCCAGTGCGTGCAAATGTATAGGTTTGTCGAACACTATATATATATATATAAAAATGTAAATACAACTGTATGCTCATCTGCATGTCTTAGGCAGGTCTGCAACCCTGCCTTTCACCATTATCACCCAGCACACAGCACTTTCACTGCAGCAAGGGATTCTGGGAAATGACATGCAAATGAGCACACAGTGCCACTTTTTGCTTCAAAAACCATTTTTAACATGGTTCCCTATAGGCTTAAGCTTGCTGCATGATCACAGCTTTGAGCACAGCCAGGGTTAAGGTGCATACCCAGAAAACCTCACCATATATATATAGCAACCCTAACATATCCACAAACGTCCGTTAGCTTAATGCAGGGACTTAAGATTGCATTAATTAAGTCATACCTAAACTTGGTTACTCCCATCAGACACTGAAATAGGGCTTTTACAGGGTCTGCATGGATGCCACATCACAGTTAGAAATAATTTAACTAACATAGTAGTCTTCCCTTTTCTCATTGCATTATTTCCCAAACGTATCTCCTTCTCCTCACATTTCCTTTCTCAACTTCAGTTCAAGATTTATTTAAGGGTCTGGATCAGAGTGACGCCAAGACACGGGCGGCCGACTCCAGTCCTCAAGAGCTACCAAACAGGTAAGGTTTTCAGGATATCCCTGCTTCAGCACAGGTGGTGCAGTCTTCAACTGAGCCACCTGTGCTGAAGCGGGGATATCCTGAAAACCTTACCTGTTGGTAGCTTTTGAGGACTGGGAGTTGCCTACCCCTGTGCTAAGATGACACATTATTGGCAGATAAAGCAACACTTTTCTGCAATAACGTGATGTTAGGCCTATGGCTATGCTAATGTTGTTTTTGCATATAATTAGACACGTTAACTTCAGGCGAACGTCAACCTTTAGGTAGCGTCCAATTGCGAGCCCTGATATAACAGCTTTGTGGATGTAACCCATAGACTTGCTGAAACAAACTTATAGAATGCTTTGTAAGATGCACTACCTGCACTCCTTTTTAAAACATCTGCGGCGATAAATATGATAACCTGGGATTAGATAAATATACATAAAATATTCATGATAAATAATAATGTAAGTGATATAAAACATGGTTGAAGAGTTTGTATGCTTTTCACTCCCGATAGCTTGAATGTTTGAAAGATTGTTCCCCCCCCCCCCCCCCGACATTCTGTAAGTCTCTATAGCGCTTGAATATAAAAGAAATATGAACGAAGAAAGTTTATTTTTAGTCACTATGTAAGAGTTCATAATTGAAGACGGAAAGCTGAAAAGATTTCAATGTGTGAGTGATCATGGCTCAGTTCTAAAACATTTCTTCTATAATTCAATCTGTAATTTTTTTCAGTTTTCTGGCATAAATTGGCTAAATGACCTACAGTTGATGCTAACAAGTCTATTCACTCGCATTCAACAGCCTTTGAAGATCTTTAACTGCCTTCCATTGAATATCCCGTCAGTATTAATGATGGCTATGGCACATCAGTAAGTAGCACATTTGACACTTGGGGAGGTCTTGGGCTGAGCCACTGATTGAGCCTCCTGTGCTAAAGCCGGGATATTCTAAAAACCATACCACTTAAGGGGTCTTGAGGACTGCAGTTAAGAACTCCTGCCTTCAGTGTCAATGTATTTTGATGGACTTTTACTTTCTTTTGATGGACAGGCTGGGATTGTTTCACTTTTTTTTCGAACTGACTATAAAACCATTACACATAAGTATAGCTAAGCTTCTATGTGCCGTGTTTTTCATGAGATACTGTACTGTAGATAAAAGCTGTCGGATGGTTAGCAGATTGGTGTATTGACATACTGCATGACCCTCTCTGTGGGATCCATTGGGGTGAGCAGATGGTGTGTGGCTTAGGTAGCATATATGGGAGCAAAGAGGTCCTGACTTATTTCCTAATAATAAACAAAGCAAACACTTCAGGGGAAGGGGGGGAAAGGAGGGAAGGGAAAGAACAACCTCGCTACAGCGTGGCTGGAGGTGCTACAATCAGGGGCGATGTAAAATGGCAACAATAGAAAAATGAAACCCCTATAATGAGAGCACTCTAAACAGATATGTACACTGATGACACCAGAGAAATCTAATGATGTAATGAATTGAGGAATTTATTAAAATAAACTTTATTAGGAGATACCTCAAAATTAAAATATTGCAGGTAAGAGAACCTCTGCCGCCTCTGAGGCTTGCCTAATCTAAAGTGCGAATTTAAAATGGAGTGGGTATAGACTGGGGTATAAAGTCCCAATATAACGTATAAGTAGGACTATAAAGCCATCACGTTTAGATGCAAAATCACATCTAAATAAGTGTAGCTAAACACCAGACTCTGAATGGTTAATGAGTAACCTAAACAGAGAAATAAAAGGAACTACTGTCATACAGAATCTCAGTGACTACCCCCACAGTGCAGCAATCACTGAGACTCTCTATGCTACACTTATTTAGATGTGATTTTGCATCTAAATGTGATGGCTTTATAGTCCTACTTATACGTGATATTGGGACTTTATACCCCAGTCTATACCCACTCCATTTTAAATTCACACTTTAGATTAGGCAAGCCTCAGAGGAGGCAGAGGTTCACTTACCTGCAATATTTTAATTTTGAGGTATCTCCTAATAAAGTTTATTTTAATAAATTCATCAATTCATTACATCATTAGATTTCTCTGGTGTCATCAGTGTACATATCTGTTTAGAGTGCTCTCATTATAGGGGTTTCATTTTTCTATTGTTGCTAATAAACAAAGCACTTAGAATAGTGTTTGGCACTTAGGTGTACTGTTCCGGCCAGCTTTATTCTAAAGCTTGCCGGGTTAAATGCGGGCCAACCGCGGGGCTTTTCTCCGATTTGAATCGGAGTTTCCCGCGCGGCGGCCGCTTCAATAGATGAGCGCTAATGGCGCTTATTATTGAAAGCGCCCGAGGCGTGGGAAAACCGTCCGAAAACGGCCAAAGATAGCCGAGCGCCGTCCGCGGGTTAAAAATACCCGCGGAGGCAGCCGCTTTAGATTAAAGCTGGCCGCCACTGTAAGTATAACATAAACAGAGAGGGTTTACTTGCAGCCAGCAGAGTATTATATCTGGTTCTCGTGCCCTCCCACCATTTGTCAGGAGGTATACACAAAGTATAGGCAAGACGAAGGTGAAAATAGATCAATTTAAGAACTTCTGGTCTTATTGTGATCACGAGATCTTTCGGATGAAGTTGTCACAGCAATGCAGAGTTTATCCAATTGTCTTATAAAAAAAAGAATACAGTAAAACAATGACTGAGTTTGAATTAGCGGAACCTGGTTCAATTCCCGGTGTTAGCTCCTTGTGATCTTGTGCAAGTCACTTTATCTCCCTGCGCCTAAGTCACCAAAAATATAGATAATAAGCTCTACGGGGCAGGGACTGTGTCTGTAGCAATCCTATGTGCTGCGTAGCGCGTGCTGCACTGTAATTGTGAAGCACTTTGTGTCCCATTGGGAGATACAGTAAGCGCTATATGAAATAAAGTTATTATTATTATTACTACTACTACACCTTCCTAGGGAAGATTGTAACTTAAAGGAGCTGTCCCACTTAGTGGATAAAAAAATTAAATAAAAATGTTACATAGTTACATAGTAGATGAGGTTGAAAAAAGACGTACGTCCAAGTTCAACCTATGTAACAACTTGTAGGTGTGCTGGCTTTCTTGGAAAGAATAAATCACACATAAAGTAATTGTTTAACTTAGTTGTATCTTATGAAAAATGAATATACATATTTTGTATTTCTTTGAGAATACAGGATTCGAGAATATCAGTGTAAGAGATGTATGTAGAAGTACATTGGTGGAGACAGTTTTGGGTGAAATTAAAACATGGGTTTATTTAGCCTGTCCCTTCAAACAATGCACATCAACCAAAAACAAAATAAACAAAGCAACAAACACCTATCCCTGTGTAAGGGCTAACATACTTCCCCCCAGTCCCTCTCTGCAAGACTGGGAGGAAAAGCCCCTTACCAGCCTACCACCCCAAAGTCTCAGCAGTACCATTAAAGCAGGAGGCCCTTCCGGTCAGTGGTGCTTAAGGGTCCAGCCTCTGGCAGGAAAAGTGTCCTCTGTGTCCAGGAAAAGAGGTCTGGTCCCCTTGTGACTTGCTGTCAATACACAGTCCTACTGTGTATTCAAGACCCATCTCCTCATGTTAGCACCATTGTGTGCTAAGGAAAATCTCTCTCTGTTTCTCACATGAGGCTTTTTCTCAGAGATCTAATTAGCCAGGTGGAGTCTGGTTAATGGACTGACTGCAACGTGATGTTAGGCCTATGATAATGTTGTTTTGGCATATAATTAGCCACACGTTAACCTTTAGATAGCGTCAAGTTGTGAGCCCAGATATAACAGCTTTGAGGATGTACCCCTTACCTTTGTGGATGTTACCTGCTGGATTTAGAGGCAGTTTCTTAAACAGGGATACGTCCCTGTTACAATCAGCCACATATGATTTTTTTATCTGCTTGACTAATAATGGCTTCATAATAGTTTTGCAAATATAAGACAGAGAAAAGCTAACAACATAGCTCATGTTGTGACCCTCCAAAGCTCTTATTTACCATAAAAATATTAAAGTTAAAAACATTATTCAAAAATACTTTAACTTGTCTCATTCTGTTATATTAAAAAAAAATCAACCAGCCCTACTTAACCTATTATACATACCACTGTCCTTAGTTCACTTCCGTCCTAGGCATGACTGCCATTTAAACCTCAACACATCACCTCCATCACTACCACCTGTACAACATAAGAAAAATATGTCCACTCATTTCTCTCTCCTTGGCCAAACTTCTCATCCACTCCCATCTTGACTACTGTACCTCCCCTTCTCCTTAGTTTACCCCTCTTATCCTCCATACCCCTCCAACAAATCCAAAACGCTATGGCCTGTACACTTCTCAATCTTCCCTGCCCCTCCACGCCACCCCTCTCCTTTCCCTCCACTGGCTACCCTTCCAACAACGTTGCGTCTTCAAATTCCTCACCCTGGCCTACAAATATCTCCATGGTCTTGCCATCCCTTACTTTTCCGCACTCATCTCTTGCTACACTCCTTCCCGCTCTCTTCGCTCTCCGGCTGCCCCAACTCTCTGAAGGTCCAGGGACCGTCCTACAGCTTGGTAACCGAGGCAGAAACTGCATCGGGCAAACAACTGCTGTGACTGTGTGGCTGAACAGAATAAACCGTTCCAGTTATTACACCTCTTGCCTGGTGTGTAATCTTTCCGGGGAAGGAGAGGGAATTGTGTTCTACCGTAGGAGATCGCCTCCATACAGCTGGAGCCAGCGGCAGATGGAGGCGCTGTACCACTAGAGACCTATGTAGGGTATATACCCCAGAAGCCTGTCCTGTGTCCCCTAAAACATCGGCGGACGACTCAGCCCTCCTGCTTACCAGCAGGTAGCACGCACCACACACGCTGTAATGGCAGAATCTCCCACCGGGTGGGGGCAAACACCGTTACACAGGCATAAGCATCCAAAATAAGAGCATTTCTGTACAGAGAAATATGAATGTTATCCTTTAATGAAATGAATCTTGCTGAGGAATGTACTTTCTTCTGACTGCTGGAAGCTGTTGGCCACGTGCATGTGAATCTATTTTACATTGAGTAACCTACTTAGTCTAAAGTGGCATCAAAATGTCATTCTTAAACATTGTTCATTATCCTGGAACGTGAGTTTAGTTGACTGACAATCTAATTACTTGATGGTACCTGCTCTGTTTATGTAATCATGGGATAATCTGACTAATACAACAGCTGATTTACAATAGTTGTTAGGCTCTAATTCATTTATCTGGGAAACACTTTTTTCTTCTTCTTGTGGGTGTGATGAGAAATTAAGGAGCTGCGTGAATATAAAGCTATTGGATTTGGGCTATTGACTGAGGAACAAGCATGGACAAGAACAGCTGGAGGGGAGATGTACGTGTATGAACTGGTTAACAAGCAACTGGATTGTTAATTTGTGCAAAAACCAGTATAAATAATTTAAATCTATTGTACTGGATCGTAAATCGTAAATCAAGTGACCTTGAGAAAGTGGATCTGATTTGATTGGGAATTGGTGGGTTTAATTATGCCTTAACATTGTACATTTAAATAATTAACTACTGTAGCCATATATATAACTTTTGGTTCTGCTGGCAAAAGATAAAGGGCCCGACTTGCTAAGAGGTGCTAAACCATAAGACACCTTACAGGGATAGTTTGGACACGATTCCTTCCCTGGGCTCACAATACTCCCTATGATCTGAATTCTGAGAGAACGAGAAAGGGACTCTCGAGTTAAGGAAGGAGTACGCATGACCAGGGTTACAGTTAGCCCTCTGGTCAGGTTAAAGGTTAATCTGCGGTGGCGTCGGGGCATTTAAGGGCAGGGGAAACACCTACCTACAGAAAATGGAGGAGCATCATTCCCGCCCAACGCTCCCTGGTCAAATGACGCCGGAGAAAAGGTAAGGTTTAGGTCGGAGTAGGGGGGAGAGCAGGCAGGGGGCGCAGACGAGTACGTTTACGCCCCCCTGCTTAGGGGATAAAAGGGAGAGGAGGGATATGATCGAAACTCTCAAATATATAACGGGATTCAACTAAGTACAGGAAGGAAGCATGTTCCAAAGAGAGAGAAGTGCTAGAACAAGAGGTAATTCTCTGAAGCTGGAGGATGGCAGCTGGGGGTAAATGTGAGGAGGTACTTCTTTATGGAAAGGGAGGTCGATTCGTGGAATAGCCTCCAACAGACACAGTAGGGGTTACTACAGTAAGGGAATTCAGATGTGCTTGGGTTAGACATAAGGCCTCCCCTAAAGATGATAGAACGGCAGGAATCAAATAGGGTGTGAGGTTTTATCTCAGATAGGCAAAGGGTCCGACACGGATGGGTGGTGGGGGACAAGTTGTTCTTCTCCGCTGTCACATTCTATGTTTCTATGTAACCTCAACAGGAAGTGGATATTATGTTAACACTCCGGATCATGCACAACATCTGAAGACGTGTTGTACAATGTTTTGTGGCACTGCCAGCAGTGAAGATATTAATCCTGAGACTGGATTTCTTTACAAATATAGCAAACATGGTGGGCGGGGCTTTTGGCCAAGACAAAAGTGATGCGATTCGGGGCCAAAAACATTGCACCTGATGTATCACAGGAAAAACATCCGAGTTTGATGGAATATTTTTCGTACATACATACCGTGGCGTTTTCTGCCCCAGAGTTGCTCCAGTTTTGCCTTAATACATATTCCGCAGTAGCCAAAGGCTGAACTATAACATGGTTAATGCAGTATCATTTAATTCTGTAGAAGAAAATGCAATTCTTTTACATATGTTTCAATAGGTAGAGCCGTTAAAATGCAGCATGTAAGGTACTGTATGGCAACCTATAGGTTTCTTATATTTACTGAACCATGTGCAGGGGAAGAATAGCTGCACTTTCCTTTACCCATCACAACTTTAATGTGTCGGGATAGCTATATTATAATCTCTATTCATCCCAGGCCCCTGAGAGATGTTCTCAGCTATCACTATTCAGTTATTACATACTTCACTGACAAATCCAGCCTTGTTCTATTTTGTATTGTAGCAAATGAGCCCCCATTACGAATCTCCAAAATAACTAGTTTGTAATTTAACCCCGATCACTGCAGCTTTATGATCAGAGCAGGATTATTTTCATAGTTAAACACGACATCTAAACAGTACCATAACAAGTCCAAGCATTATATATTGCTTATTGCATGGTACAGCTCAACCCCCTTATAACGCTGTGCTTGGGGTCCAAAGAATCACATCGCGTTATAAGCGGATCGCGTTAGAAATAATGTACAATTGTATGCATTGTACAATAAAGTATTTAAAATGCCAATAATCGTGTTGTAAAGTATTCATAAATACAAAAATTGGGAGCCACGCTTGCATCGCGTTATAAGCGGATTCGCGTTGTAACGGATCGCGTTATAACGGGGTTGAGCTGTATTTATCATAGTCCTGTTTGGTGTTAGGCATTACAGTTTACAGTTTTCAAAGGTTAAAAGTTATTTATCATATCTTTAATATATACAACAAATGGGAATCCCATCAGACCTATATGCCTTCCACCCATTGCCTTGCAGGTCACTTTGGCACCATAGGGCATAGAGATGTTGGACATGGCTCTCCGTGGATTGAGTGCCGCTTCATGTTGCTACGCCTTTAATAGCAGAGGCTGCATTTAAATAGGAAACATTCTGACAATCAGAAATGCCCCGCGTGTCCCAGCCTGCTGCAGAAGGTGTGCAACTTTTACTTTTGGAATTACGGTTTTGGCACCGGAGCGCTTACCTTTGATGTGCAAGATTTAAACCTCTATTGTCAATGAGCGGCTTTCAGATGCAAGCCAAGAATGTGTCTGAAGTCTGTTTTCCAGATACTCCGATGCTAGACATAATGATGATAAATGACTATATGTGTATGATATCAACTGCTTAACACAAGGCGGTTTACTAGAGTCCATAAACAACGTTGGTCTGATTTACTAAGCTGCGGAAGTAAGTTTGCTTGACGTTCACTTTTAATCATTGTAGTGTGAGCAAAAGTGCCGGCACAATTGAGCAAATGTGACCATTGGAATTTACAGAATGAAAATACAATCTTTTAGACGATTAGGGATATAGAGAAGATAATACTGTATATTGTTAAAAAAAGAAAAAACTGCACGGGAAACTGATGACAATCAAGAAGAGTCAGGAAGCAGTGCAGTGGCCATCTTGGAAAAGAGCAAATGCTGCAAATTGGTGGTTCTCAAACTGTGGTTCCTGGTGGACAATGAAGCCTTTCAAAATACATGTCATGCTTGGGCTGGTCTCTCCTGCAGTGTTTGGGGCCTATTCTCGTAGCTCCGGAGTGTGCCAATCCGCTTCTAAAGTGCCCTTTCTGATCGGATTGGCAGGTTTTGCTATTCTGTAAGCCCTTCTCGCATGTCCAAACCGTGTGGGAAAGGCTTTTTTAGAAGCGGTTTCATTCCGTCTCTGCCAATCCGTGCGGAATGACCAAACTAGCTGAGTTCTAGTCGTTCCGAAAAGGGCAAAAGGCTAAACCACTTCAAACAACTTGTTTTTTTTTCTCTCCACTTCAAGGTGTCGAGATAGAAATTGTGAGATCCCTCCAGAGCCTGAAATAGGGCTTTTGCGTGGTGGAGGTGGTTCCTCTTCCTCCTCCTCTACCACCATTCAAAAACCCTATTTCCGGCTGTGGAGGGAGCTACAGTAGCACCACCTTCAGGTCAACCAGCTTCAAAAGCAAGTACAAACCCGGCTAATTGCACGTTAAACCATGCTGTTTGTCACTCGTTATCGATGCGGTTTAATGGATGCGATTTGCAATAGAGAATAGGTTGTTTTTTTAGACACATTTCATTCCGCGACTTCTGAACATACAAAACCGTCCGGTTTGGCAATCACAACTTCAGAGCTACTAAAATAAGCCCTTTTGTGTTTTCTGTCTCTACTACGGGGCTGATTTTTAGATAAAGATCCAATATTTCCAAAATATGTTTTATATATGTATACACCTCACACATAGAAATATATTGATCTGCCGGGCTAAGTGTCACGATAGTGGCCCTCCAATCGATTATTAATCATGAAGTGTTAAGCTATATAGAAAAGTATGAGCACCCTTGCTCTAACGTTTTATTTCTCCGGAACCATAGATTGTCCGGGTGTAGGACCAGTGCAGTCTAAAAAACCATGAGACTCCCTGGCTCCAAACTCCAACCTCACAAGTGACTGCTGGAAATTGAATGCTCCTGTGAACATAACTTACCAAATATATCAACAGTAACTACCAGTAACAGTAAATACCACACAAAACAAAAGAATATGGGACACCCAGGACTGCTGAGAGCGGGTTCGGGCCCCAGGGAAAAAATTAATTTCAGGGTCCCCCAGCAGCTCTTTTCTCTCCCGCACGTAGCTGTGGCGGCCGCCTACTTGCTGCCGCCCTCCTTACCCTTCTGAACCCGCAGCGTCAAATGATGCCGCGGACGTCCCCAATAGGATGTTACCGTGGTTGCCATGGTAACGCGTCGTTGTGACGTCATTTGACACTACGATGTGACATCACGTTGGTGACGTCGGTTCAGAAGGAGAAGGAGGGCTGCCGCAAGGAATGATAGATAATGAAAACATATGCAACATAGTCGGGCCTCGGGCCCTTGCCCGGACCGCCGGGCCCCCGTTAATTTGTACCGGCTTCCCTCCCCCCCCCCCCCACTCTCGTCTCGTCACCAGGGCACTCTAAAAAGAAAACTAAACTAGAAAAAGAAGAAAAGATGGAAATCTAATAGAGCATAAGGTAATGATCAAGTCCTAATTAGCGACATATATTAGCGTTGCAATAAAGTGAAAATACTCCGCTGTGTTGCACAGTCTCTAAGATTTTAATGTTGGTCACTTCTATTACTGGAATAAGCAACTATCGTCACAGAGTGAGGGAATAAGATGCAAACAGCAGAGATGCAAATATCCTGGGACCTCAAGATAACAGGGGAAATTGCGCTCTTTGTATGTAGTTGTGATGGGTGGTTTTTTTACTACTGTTTCACTGCAGACGATAACACGACAAATATAAGCAGTATTCAGATCCCTAGAAGCCTCACTTACTTTAGCCTCACAGCTGCAATCATCGACTGTCCAACCAGAGATAAAGTCAGGAAGCAGCAATATACTGTATCATGTCTTTCGTATTCTATCAATGTTTCCGTCCTCTTGCACATCACCCTAAGGCTGCGTCCCTGAGCTCGCTGAGCGGGTGGCGCTTGGTGAGGTGACTTGCATATATATATATATATCATCGCGTGAGCGGTGACTTGCATATATATATATATATATATATATATATATATATATATATATATATATATACAAGTCACCGCTCACGCGATGCGCGCGGGAGCGTATGCGCGGGCACACACGCTCACCGGCGCTCGGCGCTTAAGTAAACAAATTATTTAACCTTTCTAGCGCACTCAGCTTCCCCTGCAGCAAACCCCCCACCCCTCACCCCGCGATCGCTTGCGAAAATTTAAAGGACACACGGCGCTCATGCTTGGAGAGCTCTCCAAGCATGAGCGCGCTCAGCGCAAGCGGGGACAAAGCCTTAATCAGGTCCCCAAGGTGCTGGAAACACTGGTTGGTATAAAATAAATATATCAATTTAACTAATGCAGGGCCCGACTTCCTGCCCATTTTTTTCCTGCTTGATATATTGATGACTTGAACGTGCTGAATTTTCTTAGTAGAGATGTGATCACTTTTGTGAAAATTTGGGGAAATGACTTAACAAATTCGCAAAGTGGGAACATGTTTAGAGCAGCGGCTACTTGTCGACTCACCGATAAAGAAAAACAAATACTGTAGGTCTGTTCACAGGTATGTCAGTCTACGCAAAGCACCTTCTCTCCCCACCATTAAGTCAAGCATTTCAATAGCCTGGACTCGCGACTAGGAGATGGGCGAATTTTGGGGGGCGAATTTGGATCCGCAGCGGATCGGCAGGTTCCTTCGGTCAGTGGATTTCCACAGATCAATGTCAAAAGGGGCAACTGGGGTTTTGCGGATTTTTTATTTTAATTACCAACTAGCTGATATACCCGGCGTTGCCCGGGACTTAATTTTCCCGCTCCCCCTCGCTTTCCGCTCCCCCCCCCCCCCTTCACAGCTGCATCCCCCTCCACGTTCACGTGTCCGATTTCCCCCCCCCCCTTTCACAGCTACATTCCCCCCCCCATCCACAGCTGTGATTTCCCCCCCTTCACATCTCCAATTCCCCCCCTCCCCCGCCTTCATAGGTGGCTCCCTGGTGGGCAGGAGGGTTGTTATCCCCCCCCTTCAGAGCTTAGCAGCAGTGGGTCACCTTTGGTTAGTGATTTCCTCCCACCCCCCACTTCAGAGCTCGGCAGCAGCGGCTCACTGGAGGGCGGGAGGGTTGTGATTCCCCCCTTTTTAGCGCACAACTTTAACGTAACTGTTTTCTTATTGTCATACAGAAAAAAGATTACAATGCAACATGTTTATTTTTATATTTTCCACAAAAGACAGGTGACTGAGTGGGTGACAGTGACTTGACAGTGGGTGGGTGACTGACTGGGTGGGTGAGTGACTGAGAGGGTGGGTGATTGACTGAGTGGGTGGTTGAGTGACTGAGTGGGTGGGTGAATGACTGAGTGGGTGACTGAGAGGGTGAGTGGATGAGTGGGTGGGTGGGTGACTGAGTGAGTGACCGAGTGGGTGGGTGACTGAGTGACTGAGTGGGTGGGTGACTGAGTGACTGAGTGGGTGGGTGACTGAGTGACTGCGTGGCTGGGTGACTGAGTGGGTGGGTGACTGAGTGACTGAGTGGGTGTGTGACTGAGTGGGTGGGTGACTGAGTGACTGACTGAGTGGGTGAGTGACTGAGTGGGGGACGGAGGGAGGTGAAGGGGGGAGGGAGGTGAAGGAGGGGAGGGAGGGAGGTGAAGGGGGGGAGGGAGGTGAAGGGGGGGCGGAGGAGGGGAGGGGGATGGGTGAAGGGAGGACGAGGGGGGAGGTGGGTGAAGGGGGTGAAGGGGGTGAAGGGGGGAGGGAGGTGGGTGAAGGGGGGAGGGAGGTGGATGAAAGGGGGGAGGTGGATGAAGGGGGGGAGGTGGGTGAAGGGAGGTGGGTGAAGGGGGGGAGGGGGGTGAAGGGGGGAGTGAGGTGGGTGAAGGGGGGAGGGAGGTGGGTGAAGGGGGGGAAGGAGGTGGGTGATGGGGGGGAAGGAGGTGGGTGAAGGGGGGAGGGAGGTGGGTGAAGGGGGGGAGGGAGGTGAAGGGTGGGGGAGGGAGGTGATGGGGGGAGGAGGTGGGTGAAGGGGGGAGGGAGGTGGGTGAAGGGGGGGAGGGAGGTGAAGGGTGGGGGAGGGAGGTGGGTGAAGGGTGAGGGAGGGAGGTGAAGGGGGGAGGGAGGTGAAGGGGGGGAGGGAGGTGAGGGGGGGAGGGAGGTGAGGGGGGGAGGGAGGTGAGGGGGGGAGGTGAGGGGGGGAGGGAGGTGAAAGGGGGGAGGGAGGGAGGGAGGTGAAGGGGGGAGGGAGGGAGGTGAAGGGGGGATGTGAAGGGGGGAAGGGAGGGAAGGGGGGGAGGTGAAGGGAGGTGAAGGGGGGGAGGTGTAGGGGTGAAAGGGGGGAGGTTAAGGGGAGGAGGGGAGGTGAAGGGATGTGGGTGAAGGGGGGTAGGGGGGTAAAGGGGGGAGGGAGGGGGGAGGTGGGTGAAGGGGGGTGAAGGGGGGAGGGAGGTGGGTGAAGGGGGGGAGGGAGGTGGGGGGAGGGAGGTGGGTGAAGGGAGGTGGGTGAAGGGAGGTGGGTGAAGGGGGGGGAGGGAGTGGGTGAAGGGAGGGAGGGAGGTGGGTGAAGGGGGGAGGGAGGTGGGTGAAGGGGGGGAGCGAGGTGGGTGAAGGGGGGGAGGTGGGTGAAGGGAGGTGGGTGAAGGGGGGGGAGGAAGGTGGGTGAAGGGGGGGAGGGAGGTGAAGGGTGGGGGGGGGAGGTGGGTGAAGGGGGGGAGGTGAAGGGGGGAAGGGAGAGAGGTGAAGGGGGGGAGGGAGGGAGGTGAAGGGGGGGAGGTGAAGGGGTGAAGGGGGGGAGGTGAAGGGGGTGAAGGGGGGAGGGAGGTGAAGGGGGGTTTAAGTGACAATTAATGAATCCTGCGGAAGCTTGCTCCCCCATCCGGCCATTCCCCCGCTGTCTTGGCCGGTTGTTCGTTCACCCCCCCCCCGTAACCTTCCGTCTGCTGGGGATGTTCATCAGACGGAGGCACGTGCACGCGGCGTGCGCTCCCCCGCGGATCTGAGGCAGGAGGCAGCGTGTTTGCAATTGGTGTGGTACGGGTGAGGGGGATGAGGTACAGCTGAGGGGGGGTGAGGGGGGGTGGGCTGCCTGCTCCCGCTCCCCCTCCCGGCCATCTGTTCCGCCGCTTGGACCCTGCCGTCCGCTCCCCCGCTTGATCCCGGCCGGTTGAGGCAGGAGGCGCCGTGGTGTGAGGTGGCGGCCCTGCAGCAGGGGTGTGAGCTGGGAGGCAAGGTGGGAAGAGAGGCTGGAGGCACAGGGGTTTGAGGCCCCAGAGGCAGGGGTGTGAGCTGGGAGGGGAGGCACAGGGGTTAGAGGCCCCGCTGGCTGGGGTGTGAGCTGGGAGGGGAGGCTGGAGGGCGCAGGGGTGTGAGGCGGCGGTTTAGTTACTTACCTGGGCGGGAGGGTGTGTGTGTGTGTGTGTGATTGTGTGTGTCCACACCGGCCAATGAGAGGTGTGCGGAGGCGGGCGGGCCAAGGAAGCCATCTCATTGGCCTGAGGCGGAGTGACGGGCCAAAGGTCCAATGTGATTGCCCCTAGACACATGGACATACAATGGTTTCAAAAATATATATATAGATATACTCTGTGGATTCCGCAGCCCGTTGACGGATTTGTAGAATCCAATCCGTGGATCCGGCAATCCACTGAAGGCTTTTTAAGAATCTTCCAACGGATTGCTAAATCCGTGAATTGGATTCTACAAATCCGTTGACGGATTGTACCCAGTGGCGGTTTATGATGAATCTGCGCGGATTAAAACCGAACAAATCCATTTTGCGGATTTTACACCGCAAAACGGATTTTGCAGAAAAAATGCGAGAAAATCCAGGAAACGGATTTGATCAGATACGCCCATCTCTACTCGTGTCTACTGTCCCACACCCACAGTCACTCCTACCAACCATTGTGGCCAAGCACTGCCATCTACTGCACTTATTCCCTCACCTGCTGTCTCTTCAAGTCTCCCAACATGCCACAGGCATGATTGCACCCACTGGCGTGTTAGCCCCACCCCTTTTCACACCTGGCTAATGCATTTTGAATAGCGGTTGCTCTTGCTGGCACATTGTGTGTGTCCCACAGCTGCTGTATCTGAATAAAGGTATATAAAGGATCAGCACGCAACAATATATACAGTAGTAGTAATATATGAATAAATACCATAGAAACAAAAAAAAGTAATTTAAAAGCAGTGTACAGGCATACCCCGGTTTAAGTACACTCACTTTAAGTACACTCGCGAGTAAGGACAGATCGCACAATAGGCAAACAGCAGCTCACGCATGCGCCAGTCAGCACGTCCTGAACAGCAATACCGGCTCCCTACCTGTACCGAAGGTGTGCGCAAGCGGGGAGACTATAGAGCCTGTTACAAATGCCTTATATACATCAGTTATGCACTTATATGACGATTGCAGTACAGTACATGCATCGATAAGTGGGGAAAAGGTAGTGCTTCACTTTAAGTACATTTTTGCTTAACATACATGCTCCGGTCCCATTGCGTACGTTAATGCGGGGTATGCCTGTACTATCTGCTGCTTTAATGTGAAACTCTAGCAAAAAAAGTAATTTACAGAATAAAAAGAAACGAGACAACATAGTTTGGGTGCAATGAAAAAACGAATCAGGGCACGCCACTTTCACTTGAGTAAGGCCGTTCAGTCGAAACATCGTATTTATGGCTTAAATAAATTCATTTAGTTTGAAGGAAATCCATAGTGCCCCGATTCGTTTATTCTTTGCATCAGAATTTGGATTAATTACAGGTTTTCCCTGGGATCAGGAGCACCGGTAATTGTATCAATTTTTCTATCTTTATGGTGTGCAGTATATATTCCTATACAACATAGTTTGGGCACATATATACTACTCACATGGCGGCGTTTCTTTCTTCAGGCTACCTCCGTATCTCCTTGATGGTGCTTTTGCTAGTGGTTATAAACTGGAATAAATATACCGCAGCAGATATTTGCAAGGCACAATATTAAGGTATAGGTTATAAAGTAATACTATTTGGCATACACTTTGGTGGGAACAAAAACAGATTTAGTTTGCCAGGAATTTTGGGCATATCTCATTTGTTGTCGTCTCCCGGTTCAGGCATCAGTGCTGCTTGCTTTCACCGTTGTGCTAAAACAAATGTATTTTGTTTGTCCCTATGCAGGTGACTCGTTAAGCATGGAAACAAACAGAGAAAACAAAGTCAAAGTAAATGGCTCTGAGAATGCTAGAGCCTCCCCATTGAAGAATGTTCCAGCTCGCGAGTCCCAAGAAAAAGTGTCATCTACAGATCTGAATGCTGAAGCAAATAATGAATCCTCTGATCTAAGAGATGTAAGGTGCATAAAGGACAAACAGCTTCCATTATGTCCACCGGATATGAGTGCTATGACCACTGAAAACACGGACGACCCCCTGTATGATACTGTAAATACAATTGACCCACCTCTTTGGCAGCAGGAAATCTCCTCCACCGCAACAAAACCATGGGAGGATAAAGTCTGTGATAACAGCGTAGACATTCTGGGTGAAAGCCGGAGGAATGGAGCGACCGCGACAATGAAAGAAACAAATGTTGTTTATCCTCTTTACGCGAAAATTTCCAAAATAAGTAAACAACAGAAACAAAGTTCTGACAAATCATCCATAGGAGGAGCACCTTCCCAGGGAGCTAATGAAGAGGTGACTGGAACGCCCAACCCTACGTCAGTCCATATGGAATCACCTAGTCAAAATCAAGATCGGAAACGACATTCAAATAGCTCCGAAAAGGTATTGACGCTGATTCAACGTGCCAAGGAAAGAGATCAGCAATCCAACTATTACAAGAAATCCTCCCCAGAAGTCTTCGGAAACGCTGAACACGAAGAGCCCCCACCTCTTCCAGAAAAGCATTTTGATATCAACTACGAATTTCCTGAAACTGAGGTACAGTAACCTGTTTTGTTCTTTAACTGTTTATTTAGTAAGTTTATAATCATTTGTAACAGGAAGGAAGTGATGGTGGGGTGAGGAAGTGTACAGAAAATGAGCCCCCTATGCAATATGCTGTAAAGTTGTCCTTTCCTTATTTTGGGAAGATTTTAACACCGTTCAAATGAATGGAGCTGATATATCCCTGAGCATGGGGTTTATGCACGGCTGTCTTAACAGCATTATAGGCCCCCGAGCAAAGCAGTGCACTGGGCCCTGCCAACTCTCCGCTACAAGCCGTCATTTTTCTCCTTCTACCGAGTTAGCGGGAGATTTGAATGTTGAGGCGGGTGATCGGAAAATTAGTGTTAAATTCTGGTCTGTGCATAGATTAGCATAGGGCCCCTATGCTCGTGTGGCCCCCCGGGCAACTGCCCAGCGCGCCCATGCGTTAAGACGGCGCTGGGTCTATGGCTTTAAAACACCCATTGAATAGGATCTGAAACAGATAAAAGGGAAGGACTAAATGGATCAAGATAGAATAAAGGATGCCATGACGGAACCATTATTGTTTTAAGATGACTCTTCATTTTAATATGCAGTAATTAATGTCTTTGAAATGCAGTAACCGTCAGCCATTCAATACCCTAAGATATTATTATATTTTATTATATCTGGGTATTGTGCAAACCATGAAAGACCATTGTTTGCAAATGAAGTTATTTTAAGCAGAGGATATAATGAATGTTAATGTACCTTTGCTTTATTCCAGAGTTTGCAGAAGTCATTCATTAATCCTGAACAGCGTTACCAGTTTGATTTGTTTTAGCTTAACCTTTGTACCAAATGTAGAAGCAGAAATCCAAACTCCAACATTTCAGCAATAGCTGTAATCCATTTCATTTCAATGATGAAATTTTCTGGCGGCAATAGTGAGGCAAAGGGATTTATTTATTCAAATGTACCAGCCGCACACCCGGGGCAAAAATAGTGCAACAGACCCCACCAGATTGATCAAACTCCTATTTTTATTAATGTGACGAGGGCTTCCCTTTAATGAATCTGGACATGTTTATAACTTCAGTTTTGCAACAAACAGAAAATAGGGGTGGTGTATAAAAATTGCCTGACTGCAAAACGCGTAGGAAAAACAGCATGAATTCTATGAAGGAAAAAAATCTTCTTGAGAGCAATGAGGTTTTTGTTTTCTTTGATCATTTTAGTACTATTTTCTTGCCCACAAATTGCCGCTCGGACACACTGATACAAATCCCCATTTTAGGGCAGCATGTATGAAGACAACAGTGGTACAATTGCTCCAGCTGTGTCGAAGACAACAAAAATCCTATTCATTTCAATAGTATTTTTACTTTGATACGCATGGTGCAGTTCCCTGCCCCAGATTTGCCCCACTTTTGCCTTGCGACATAATGTACTGCACCGACACACTTTATTCGAGCAAATACCCAGTATGTACCTGGCAGATACCTGGAATGCGCCGCTCCTCACCTCTGACAAGCCCCGTTGCGTTTGCCTTCCCAGCCTGGGTTCATGCCTGGCTGACGGGCGGCTGATCTGTTAAATGATAATGATTAGGATTTAATAGGCTGCAATGCTTTGCGTGTCTACCAGATGGCATAAATTCATGAATTGTAATGCAGTATATATATATATACTGTGCAGTATTGCAGCCAGCGGGAATAAAATGCTTCAATCCCTGCCTGGAAAATACCTCAATGCACTCGGGCAGAAAACTGTCACAAACCTCAATACACCCGGGTATACCCGAATTCGTGGGACTAGCCGAGCTCGAATAAAGTGTGTCGCCAGTGTATGTATGTATGTCTTTATTTATATAGTGCCATTAATGTACATGTACATAGCGCTTCACAGTACTAATACAAGGTCACATACGCCACAAAGAGGTGGGCAAATATGGTGGCGGATTCTTCATTTCATAGGAAATATTCACCTACTACAGACAGTGAAAGAAAAGCCCCCAAACTGCATGGTAACTCTACATTGGATATACACCACAATGCATGTGACACTGTATGGTTTATGAAAGGGTAAGATTAGCATGGTACTGATTCCAGTGAATGAGCCATATAGGCCTATATTCACTAAAGGATGCTAAGCTTGAATGGGTGTTACAGCGTGCTAAATCGTAGCACCCTTTTGTGAATATAGGCCGTAGCGACTTGACGCTTAGCACCCCTTAGTAAGCATGGCCCAATGGTCAACATTATAGTGCAGCTGTAGTCACCATATTCTTCCTGAAGCTTCATTTGTCTACATTTTATGACGCAGTAGGAATTAGCAAACCAGCATGTGAGTTATTCATAAATGTGATGGTACGTGTACAAAACCACATCTTTTTCAAGCGTTTCTGTCCATGCATAGATAATACAACCTGTCATAAATATTCACTTACTTTACAACATGCAACTCATTTCTTTATTCTTGTTCACCATTCAAAATAGTTGATGACCTACCTGTAGTTTTATACACACATATAAAGAGTTAGGTTTTACCAACCCTAATTGTCTTAATACGATATTTACCACATACTGTAGTGCTTTTTTTTGTTATTGCCAAGGGGAAGCTTCTTCAGCATTAGCACAATTGTGCCTAATGGACATAATGTTGGTACTTACGTTATCTAATAATGATAATATAACTATTAGAGTCCATTAAAGTGACCTTGGATATCTCAACAATTTTGCAAAAGCCTCTCCTTCCTATTTCCCCTTCCTCGTCCCCTTATAGCTTAACCTCATAAACATTGTAGGATGGGGGTCATTTTTTTCTATACATTTGGTGTTATTACTTTTCCCCAGATTTGCAGCAGGGAGACATTTTTCATTATTAAGAACCCCTTTAAAGCCTGAACCAACGACACATATAATCAGTATTTATTGTATATATCGTATATTCATAATGAAGGGGACTGAGGACTAGCTTGGGGTAAGAACACAATTGTCAGCCCTCTTGGTTTCCCTGTGCAAATCCCAGTGTCAGCTCCTCGTGACGGTGAGCAAGTCACCTTATCTCCCTCCCGTAAGCTTCTCGGGGCAAGAGCTGTGCTTGTAACATTGTGCAGCGCTGCATACTGAGCCTTGTACTGTCGTTCGGAAGCGCTTTTAGTCCCATTGGGGAAAAAAGTACTACATGGAAATCATTTTGTAAACTTGTGAGAGATTTGACAGATGTTGGCTTTTGTGAGATGCAATTTCAAGTAAAGTATTGATGCAAAGAAAAAATGTGCAATTGCTGCATTTTTTGCTCCCTGTCGCACCCTATGTTGTTTCCACAGCTTATTACATCTGGCGCAGAATGTTACGCTAAAGATAAGGGAATGAAATGGAGCCAGACAGGTGCAGAACTCGATTCATCCCATTATTATATGTGCCCCGGATAACTCCTAATCTTTGGACCACCAACAGGTCAGTTTTTCAGGATATCCCTGCTTCAGCACAGGTGGTGCAGTTTTTGACTGAGCCACTGATTGAGGCACCTGCGTTGAAGCAGGGATATCCTAAAAACCTGACCTGTTGGTGGCCCTCGAGGACTGGAGATGGCCTTGCCTATTTTAAAGCAGTCTTCGACTGTGCCACTGATTGAGCCACCTGTGCTGAAGCAGGGATATCTTGAAAGTCTGACCTGTTGGTGGCCCTCGAGGACTGGAGTTGGCCACTCGTGCTTTGTAACATCAGGTGTCTCACTGTTACTGTTGCATCGTGTTTTCATGTACATATGAGTATCTCTGGTTGTGCTGTGGTTGAATCATTTCCTGGCATTCGCGGCATTTCTCACATTGAAGCACATATCTCACGTAGTTTACAAAATGATTCAGGATGAGAAGTCGTGAGAAGCTCCACTGCAGATCCCCAGATTTCCAGCAGTCACACCCAAACCTGTGTATAGTGAATAAAAACACTGGCACTGGTTTGGATGCTAAATGGCCTCAGCATGAATTAACAATCGTTAACCTTGCCCGCTCTACGCAGCATAACAAATAACACTGTAATCCATGATGCCAGCTACTGACCCCAAAGCCAGTGGGTACATATACCCTACACAGCCAAAGGTTTGCACAAGACAAGCCGCAGAGTTAAAGGCTGATCCTTTCCTACGCCCCTATTAGGGACAAAACCCCAATCTATTTTCACCATCTGCTATAGCTGGCAAGGACACCCCACCGCTGTGACGACAAATACTTTTATATATAAGGTATAACCCTGTTCACTTAATGTAACCATGTATCTCTCATCATAATTCTGTACCCAGGACATACTTGAAAACGAGTGGTCACTCTCAATGTATTATTTCCTGGTAACACATTTTATAAATAAATAAAATACCTAACAAACATAATGAACAAATAATGTAATCAATACCATAAAACATCAAATAATGTGAGATGGGCAAGCAGATTATTGGAGATTAGGAAAAAGCAGAGGTATTAAACAAATATTTGCCTCTGTGTTTACCAGGGAAGAATCAATTTCAACATTAGTGCTTCAGGAGGAAGCCACAACCTCCATATTAATGAACAATTGGCTAACTGAGTAAGAAGTCCATAGGCGACTTGATAAAATTAAAGTTAATAAGGCACCAGGCCCCGATGGCATACATCCAAGAGTTCTCAAGGAGTTAAGTTCAGTAATAGCCAAACCATTACATTTAATATTCATGGACTCCATTTCCACAGGCTCAGTACCACAAGATTGGCGTAAAGCACATGTGGTGCCTATATTTAAAAAGGGAGCTAGATCACAATCAGGGAATTACAGACCTGTAAGCCTGACTTCAATAGTGGGGGAACTACTTGAACGTTTAATAGGGGATAATATTCAGGAATACCCCATGGAAAACAACATTATTAGTAATAGTCAGCATGGATTTATGAAGGATAGATCATGCCAAACTAACCTTATTAGTTTCTATGAGGAGGTAAGTAGGAATTTAGACCAGGGTAATGCAGTTGATGTGGTCTACTTAGATTTTGCAAAAGCTTTTGATACAGTTCCACACAAGAGGTTGGTGTACAAAATAAAGCAAATTGGGTTCAGTAAAAATATATGCACCCGGATTGAAGACTGGTTGAAGGCTAGACAACAGAGGGTTGTCATAAATGGAAGTTTTTCAGGTTTGGCTAGTGTCGTGAGTGAAGTATGTCGGTACTGGGACCCCTGCTTTTTTACTTGTTTGTTAATTACCTTGAGGTTGGCATTGTGAGCAAAGTCTCCATCTTTGCTGATGATACTAAATTGTGTAAGGTAGTAGAATCAGAGCAGGATGTAATTTCTCTCCAGAAGGACTTGGAGAGACTGGAAACTTGGGCAGGTACAGTAATTTGCAGTTGATGTTTAATAAAGATAAATGTAAGGTTATGCATGTGGGAAGCAAGAATAAACTGGTGACTTACAAATTAAATGGGGATCAATTGGGGGAATCCGTGATGGAGAAGGATTTAGGAGTGCTTGTAGACAGCAGGCTTAGCAATAGTGCCCAAAGTCATGCAGTAGCTGCAAAGGCAAACATGATCTTATCTTGCATTAAACAGGCAATGGATGGAAGGGAAGTAAACATAAGTATGCCCTTTATAAGACCACACCTTGAATATGGAGTACAATTTTGGGCACAACTCCTTAGAAAAGACATTATAGAACTAGAGAGAGTGCAGAGAAGAGCCACCAAATTAATAAAGGGGATGGAAAATCTAACTTATGAGGAGAGGCTAGCTAAATTAGATTTATTTACATTAGAAAAGAGGCATCTAAGAGGGGATATGATAACTATATACAAATATATTCGGGGACAGTACAAGGAGCTTTCAAAATAAAAATGTATCCCAAGGACAGTACAAAGGACTCTGGGTCATCCCTTAAGGTTGGAGGAAAGGAGATTTCACCAGCAACAAAGGAAAGGGTTCTTTACAGTAAGGGCAGTTAAAATGTGGGATTCATTACCCATGGAGACTGTGATGGCAGATACAATAGATTTGTTCAAAAAAAGGTTGGCCATGTTTTTAGAAAGGAAAGGTATACAGGGATATAACAAATAAGTATACATGGGAAGGATGTTGATCCAGGGAATAATCCAATTGCCAATTCTTGGAGTCAGAAAGGAATTTATTTTTCCACTTATGAGATATCATTGGATGATATGACACTGGGGTTTTTTTTGTTTGCCTTCCCTTGGATCAATAAGTACTGTCGCGTCCGAGTTTATTTTAACATTTACCTGGTCTCGGCCGCGACAGATACCGGGCGCGTGCCGAGGTGTCCCGTGTGCGTGCCGGAGCCTCGGAGGATCGGTTCTCCGATCGAGGCACCCCCGTCCCCTCTCCGGGTCCACCGGGTCCCCCGGAGCCCCCCACCGCATCCCCCACATCGCGGGACACCAGGGCTTCCTTCGGGGAGCCCTGTGCACGTACGCCGTGCGCGCACGCTCCCGATGAAGCGTGACCGCGCATCGGTGACGCGCGGCACGCCGAGGGGATTCGCCACCAAAGCCGGGAAACCTCACGGCTTGCGGCTCTAGCCGTTTTAAAATAAACTTGGTCGGTACTGTAAGTATAGATATAGGATAAGGTATCTGTTGTCTAAATTTAGCATAGGTTGAACTTGATGGACGTACGTCTTTTTTCAACCTCATCTACTATATAACCTCCTTCACAGATTCGCCCCATTAAAAGACATTTACTTCCTTTTATTATTCCAATTACCTAATAAACTCTCTGTTTTTATGTACAATTAGGGCAGATGGGAAGGAAACTTGCTAATCTCTTGCTATTCCTAAAATGGCTACCCTTCTAGAATGTGGCCCAATGAAAGAACACTCACCCCCCCCCCCCCCCCCCCACATACACACACCTGTAACCAATCCAATACAACATCCCTAACATATAAAACAAACATTGTAAACTTCTTATCTCCTTAATTACTGCAGGGAGTTGTCACTGCATGTCATGTGATGTATAGCTCCATGGACCTTTGCTTTCTTCAGCTAAACTGCAACTCTATCATGTGATATACACTATGTAGGAACCCCCGCTACAGCTAGGGAAGTATTTATGGGACAAGCGGTGCACCTCTAGGTAGATTAAAGTATCAAACTGGGGAAGGAGAGTAACCTAGTGGGGGCACTCGGCTTGTAGTGTAAAGGTGATACATTTAAAATCGTTTAATAGTCACAAAAAGATAAAATATTGGGTATTAAAAAACACAACTTCAGTGTGCGGCAGAGATCCTAATGAGAGTAGTATTCCAGGGCTCTGGATCCAGTGCCAGTACTAATAATAACCGATTGGATTTGGTCACTATATCAGAGCGTGTGGCTCAAAGATCTGAAATAAATCAGTGGGTTCCAAAATATATTAATGGAACTTAGAATAAGTAAAGGGATACTGTTAACCACCATCCAATTGTACTGCAGTATGTAATAGCCAATACTAGATAGCTGTTGGTAGATATACTGTAGGTTCACACTAAATGGTAAGTGCTTATCCTCCAAGTGTGTATGGAGAGAATAGATCTGAACATGTAGTTCCTTAATAGTCATGATGGAACTGAATAATATGCAGCAGATAATTCCAGTAAGATAAAGCAGTGGTTAAAACCACATGCTATCCCACTAGTTGTACATGGAATATATATGGTAACATTGTGTAACCCTATAGTGCCCACACCAGGTTACTTTCCGTACCCAGTTTGAAACTCTATCATGTGACAACAGTGTTTTGGAATGTAATAATCATTTTCATGATGCAACGTTTCTGTAAGGGATCGGGGGACACGCGCCTTACAGGGGGTCCCCGTCACCCCGGCTCCCAGTACTGCCGCACGTCCCAGGCCCCCTCCCCGCCGGCTCCTTACCCGTTCCGGTCGGGCGCCGCACCGGTCCTCTGCGGCACACTCCGCCTCCGCCCACACGCTGCCGGGGCGCGCGCACGGGAGTGTTACAGGGCGCACGCACCCGTCCTCTTCTACACTCCTCCTGCAGACTTGGCTCCACCTCCCATCAGCTGGAGGCTATTCCCACTAGGGAACACCACACCAGGCATCTGAACCTATCCCTGGGTCCGCTCAGTCAAGCCCCCGCTCCACCTCTTGCTCCCATTGGTTCTCCGGCATTTATAGTTCCTGTCTGCCTTCTCCTTCCTCGCTCTGCATAGTTTTCCTGTGGCTCTTGTAGTACGGAGGTCTATGCCTGGCTCTCTTTTGTGTTACAGCTCTCGCTCCAGTCCCTGCCCTCGTATGATACCCTTGGATTTGATCTCGGCTCTCGTTAGACTTCGTGTACCTCACTACTACCTGGTAGTATAGGGGAATGAACCCCAAATGTCCGGTGCTCCAAATGTCCACAACAGGACTGGTTCAGTAGAAAATCTCTGATGTGTATGTAAAACGAATGGCTACTAGGCAAGCATAAATATCCTGCACAGAGGGGAAACAACAGCCAGGCTCTGGCAGATAACGATATCAAGTGCAACCTGGGTGGGGGGCTAGTGCACAGGGAAAATCCGAGACCAGAAAAGGGGCAACCGCAGGCTACCCCTCTCGAGTACTCACGCTGGAGATGCCTGCTGCCCTTATCCGACCCGGTCTCTTCAACGCCTGTGCCTGGCTGGTCCCTTCTCCTTGGGTGTCGCGCTGGCGTCTGACGTCATCACCGAGGGCCGTCGGCTATGCGACGGACGTGTGGATGGAAATGCTGCGTCTCAGCGATCCTGTATCTCCGTGAGCAGGCGAAATTGAAGATAGAAGTCTGCTCACCAGGGGGAGGGAAATCTTGAGGATCAGCTCCCAGCTCCGCGTAGTAGCCTGCGTGCTCCACACCGATAGTTGCAGGAATGTAAAATGTAGTTGGTGGGTGGTCACAGCCTCAGGAACTCAACCGGATACAATATGAATAAAAGCAATTTTATTGCACTGTAGTGCTGCACATCACATCACAGAGAACACCTCTGACGCGTTTCGTTCCGTTCAGGAACTTTATCAAAGAGTACAAAGATCTCTCACACTGGAGTGTTATATACATAGTTCCCTAACATGATTGGTCAATACAAAATGCAAAACAGATAATGTCAATTAGCAATCAGTACTTGACAATAACGAGGGTGCTATGTAAACATCACAGTGTCTAGATTGGAACAAACCCCAACTAACCGTGATAACATATAAGAAATACAACAATAACATATAGATTAAAAACAAAGATCTGTGAGTAGCAGCATATATAATGACAAAAGCAACATCCTTGAAAATTTATATGGAAGAACCCAAGGATGGAGGATATATATGGAGGAGTAACCGCAGGGACATATGTCAAGCAGACCTATAAAACGTATTCGTGACTAAATGTATATTAAATGATAAGCATAAAACAATCATTAATGTATTTGTAGAAAATAATTCATAGCTTAATGTTCATAAAGTGGTATGTAAAAAATAATAATAATGCATATAGGTAATGCAGATAATTTATACAATAACAAATTATTGGAAAGGAAAAGGGAAATAGATCATCTCTGTTTGATAATTATTTGACTCCTTAGAGTATATATGAGGTGAATTGGTATACACACTCCCAAGACTCCCCATATATTCAACCCTGCAGGAAGTGTTTCAGCTCCCATTCAACATTGGTCCCATAGGGATGGAGAGTGTTGAGAGTGTGTATCCAATACATCTCCCTTTGATTTAGTACATTTTCCCTATTTCCACCTCTGGGATGACATGGAACATGTTCTATAGCATAAAAAGAAAAACTGGTAATATTGCCTGATGGGCATGATAAAAAGTGTCTGGACACCGGGTGGTTAGTGTCTCTCTTTTTGATTAACCTGACGTGTTCCGCAATTCTGTTTTTCAGAGGTCTTATCGTGCGGCCCACGTATTGAAGTCCACAGGCACAATTCAAAACATATACAACATGTGTAATATTACAATTTAAAAAGGATTTCAAATAATACTTCTTATAATCATTATTGTACAGAATTAACCTTTTTTGAACTGCGTACCTACACATTGAACACTTCCCACATCGAAAAAATCCCTTGGGGATACTATTAATGCTGGAAGCATTGGATCCAGAAATGAACATGCTCGGGGACAAGTGAGCAGCTAGTGTCTTCGCTTTGCGATATGAAAATTTGGGGCCACTCTGCACAATGTCTCTAATATCTTTATCAAGAGACAATGTGTGCCAATGTTTGGCAATGATGTTGCAGATCTGTTGTGACTGTGAATTGAATGTGCTAATGAACATGGGACTATTTGTACTTGTTGAAAATTTGGATGGATCTCGCAATTTGTTGAATGAATATTTTTGGGGGTTTCTGCAAATGAGAGTGTTTCTATCCATTTTATCTGCTTTATTAAATGCAGACTCAATATCAGTAGCAGAATACCCTCGCTCCAAGAATCTTTTAGACATCTCCTTGGCCCTTTGAATGAAAACATCATTGTCCGAACAGATTCTCTTTAACCTGACGAATTGGGCCCCTGGGATGTTTCTAATCAAGGAGCGCGGATGGCAACTATGCGCATTAAGTAGTGTGTTTCTGGAATTTTCTTTCCTGTAAATATCTGTTTGTATATTCATCTCACCGTCAACATACAGGAGTAGATCAAGAAAATGAATATTATTAATATTGTGTTGGTACGTGAATTTAAGGTTATAGTTATTAGTGCTGATGTGTTCGATAAAAGAAAAAAGTGAAGCTTCGTCACCCTTCCAAATAAATATCAAGTCGTCGATGTATCTCCTAAAGTAAACAATATTGTGACGGAATGGATTGTGATCGTGATATATGAATTGTGATTCCAAAACCCCATAAATAAATTAGCATATGACGGTGCAAAACTCGTGCCCATAGCAGTACCTAGTGTTTGTAAATAAAAGTGTTTATCAAATAAAAAATAATTGTGAGTGAGTAAAAAGGATATAGATTCTAATAAAAACGTGCAGTGTAATATAGATAAAGTGGATAAATCAAGAAACTGTTTAATGGCAGCAAGGCCGTGATGGTGCTCAATAACGGAGTACAGGGAGGTCACATCCATGGTGACCCACCTGTACTCCTTGTGCCAAGTGATCTCCTGTATGCTGGCAATGAAATCCGTGGTATCTCTTATAAAAGAAGGTAAATTAAATACTAGTGGTTGTAAGAACCTGTCCACATACCGCGATAATCCATCTCCCAAAGATCCAATGCTCGCTATAATTGGACGACCAGCGATTTATGGATCTTTGGGAGATGGTGAAATATCGGAATCACGGGATGTGGACAGGAAAGAAAGTCATATTCCCTTTTGTTGATAACATTAAGAATTTTTCCCATGTCCAGTAGCTCAAACAATTCAAGTTGGTATTGAGATGTAGGATTGCTCCTAAGAAGTTTATATGTATTACTGTCCCTTAGCTGTCTCATTGCTTCTGTAAAGTATTGATCTTTTGATAAAATAACGAGAGCCCCGCCCTTATCTGCACTTTTAAGTACTATATCATGATGTTTTTTGATGCATTCAATCTCTTGGATTTCTGTGTATGTCAGATTACCATTGGCAACTTTAGAGCAGGAAAACCCCCTTGATAATATGCGTAGGTCGCGTTCGACTAAGTGTTCAAATGTGGTAATTGATGGACCCCTATTGAAACTAGGGCAAAATAGAGATTTTGCGCCAAGTCAAAATTTCAAACTATTTGAAACCATTATTGATTTGCAAAGGTTCACACGTAAGCTAGCTTTGAAGAAAATGTTTGCTGCTAAAGATGGTTGTGCAAATACAGCCAGCACAGACAGTAGCATTGTAGAAGCCAATCCTACTACCACCACAGATACACATACTTTAAAATTCCAAGAAGTCTGTGCCCTTTCCGATATGGACTCACTATTGGAACTACAAGGCGAACCCCTTATGACACACTCCCAACCTTTTTTTGGCAATCAGGATTCGGGCTTTCGCCCAAAATCTCTATTTTGCCCTAGTTTCAATAGGGGTCCATCAATTACCACATTTGAACACTTAGTCGAACGCGACCTACGCATTTACCAAGAGATTGAATGCATCAAAAAACATCATGATATAGTACTTAAAAGTGCAGATAAGGGCGGGGCTTTCGTTATTTTATCAAAAGATCAATACTTTACAGAAGCAATGAGACAGCTAAGGGACAGTAATACATATAAACTTCTTAGGAGCAATCCTACATCTCAATACCAACTTGAATTGTTTGAGCTACTGGACATGGGAAAAATTCTTAATGTTATCAACAAAAGGGAATATGACTTTCTTTCCTGTCCACATCCCGTGATTCCGATATTTCACCATCTCCCAAAGATGCATAAATCGCTGGTCGTCCAATTATAGCGAGCATTGGATCTTTGGGAGATGGATTATCGCGGTATGTGGACAGGTTCTTACAACCACTAGTATTTAATTTACCTTCTTTTATAAGAGATACCACGGATTTCATTGCCAGCATACAGGAGATCACTTGGCACAAGGAGTACAGGTGGGTCACCATGGATGTGACCTCCCTGTACTCCGTTATTGAGCACCATCACGGCCTTGCTGCCATTAAACACTTTCTTGATTTATCCACTTTATCTATATTACACTGCACGTTTTTATTAGAATCTATATCCTTTTTACTCACTCACAATTATTTTTTATTTGATAAACACTTTTATTTACAAACACTAGGTACTGCTATGGGCACGAGTTTTGCACCGTCATATGCTAATTTATTTATGGGGTTTTGGGAATCACAATTCATATATCACGACCACAATCCATTCCGTCACAATATTGTTTACTTTAGGAGATACATCGACGACTTGATATTTATTTGGAAGGGTGACGAAGCTTCACTTTTTTCTTTTATCGAACACATCAGCACTAATAACTATAACCTTAAATTCACGTACCAACACAATATTAATAATATTCATTTTCTTGATCTACTCCTGTATGTTGACGGTGAGATGAATATACAAACAGATATTTACAGGAAAGAAAATTCCAGAAACACACTACTTAATGCGCATAGTTGCCATCCGCGCTCCTTGATTAGAAACATCCCAGGGGCCCAATTCGTCAGGTTAAAGAGAATCTGTTCGGACAATGATGTTTTCATTCAAAGGGCCAAGGAGATGTCTAAAAGATTCTTGGAGCGAGGGTATTCTGCTACTGATATTGAGTCTGCATTTAATAAAGCAGATAAAATGGATAGAAACACTCTCATTTGCAGAAACCCCAAAAAATATTCATTCAACAAATTGCGAGATCCATCCAAATTTTCAACAAGTACAAATAGTCCCATGTTCATTAGCACATTCAATTCACAGTCACAACAGATCTGCAACATCATTGCCAAACATTGGCACACATTGTCTCTTGATAAAGATATTAGAGACATTGTGAAGAGTGGCCCCAAATTTTCATATCGCAAAGCGAAGACACTAGCTGCTCACTTGTCCCCGAGCATGTTCATTTCTGGATCCAATGCTTCCAGCATTAATAGTATCCCCAAGGGATTTTTTCGATGTGGGAAGTGTTCAATGTGTAGGTACGCAGTTCAAAAAAGGTTAATTCTGTACAATAATGATTATAAGAAGTATTATTTGAAATCCTTTTTAAATTGTAATATTACACATGTTGTATATGTTTTGAATTGTGCCTGTGGACTTCAATACGTGGGCCGCACGATAAGACCTCTGAAAACCAGAATTGCGGAACACATCAGGTTAATCAAAAAGAGAGACACTAACCACCCGGTGTCCAGACACTTTTTATCATGCCCATCAGGCAATATTACCAGTTTTTCTTTTTATGCTATAGAACATGTTCCATGTCATCCCAGAGGTGGAAATAGGGAAAATGTACTAAATCAAAGGGAGATGTATTGGATACACACTCTCAACACTCTCCATCCCTATGGGACCAATGTTGAATGGGAGCTGAAACACTTCCTGCAGGGTTGAATATATGGGGAGTCTTGGGAGTGTGTATACCAATTCACCTCATATATACTCTAAGGAGTCAAATAATTATCAAACAGAGATGATCTATTTCCCTTTTCCTTTCCAATAATTTGTTATTGTATAAATTATCTGCATTATCTATATGCATTATTATTATTTTTTACATACCACTTTATGAACATTAAGCTATGAATTATTTTCTACAAATACATTAATGATTGTTTTATGCTTATCATTTAATATACATTTAGTCACGAATACGTTTTATAGGTCTGCTTGACATATGTCCCTGCGGTTACTCCTCCATATGTATCCTCCATCCTTGGGTTCTTCCATATAAATTTTCAAGGATGTTGCTTTTGTCATTATATATGCTGCTACTCACAGATCTTTGTTTTTAATCTATATGTTATTGTTGTATTTCTTATATGTTATCACGGTTAGTTGGGGTTTGTTCCAATCTAGACACTGCGATGTTTACATAGCACCCTCGTTATTGTCAAGTACTGATTGCTAATTGACATTATCTGTTTTGCATTTTGTATTGACCAATCATGTTAGGGAACTATGTATATAACACTCCAGTGTGAGAGATCTTTGTACTCTTTGATAAAGTTCCTGAACGGAACGAAACGCGTCAGAGGTGTTCTCTGTGATGTGATGTGCAGCACTACAGTGCAATAAAATTGCTTTTATTCATATTGTATCCGGTTGAGTTCCTGAGGCTGTGACCACCCACCAACTACATTTTACATACCTCACTACTACCTGGACTCGGCTTTGGACCTCACTACGCATCTCTCTCCTGCCCCTGACCTAAGGCTTTCGGATCTCTACCTTCGGACCTCTGGCGCCCCGAACGCGGCAAGTATCAGGCTAACCCTTTCTCACCAAACTCGGCAACGAATCTTACCACACTCCGGGCACACCCTCACTGCTGTGGGTGTGTGTTATACCCTTACCCACCTCAGTACTGGGGACTGGCCAGGTCTGCGGGCAGTCAAGCGTTACAGTTTCTGAAGATGCCGCTGACACCTCTCCTGCAGGCATGGAATAGTCTCCCAATCGGGGGCAAAACCAGAGCAGCACCTTATTTAGCAACAAAACATTCCATTTGAAAGCAATTAGAAAAACAAGGTTGTATGGTGCTCTAGAACAAAAAGCAGCAAGTATATAGCAATGAGACAAAAGTCTTAGGTGGAGTACCCCTCCAAGGAGAATGAGTGAGGCTAGGATGTTATACTCCCAAAAGCACTTACGATGTGTAGCTGGAAAATGTAATCCCACAAGCACTGAGGTAAGGATAATACACACCTGCCGGTGTCCAGCATCAAAACAACATCATGGTAATAATATGGGGTATATGAACAATAAATATCCGTGCAGCCACTGATGGAATAGGAAAGTGGAATAAACTCACATACAATGCTGGAACTCTTGATTTGAGGAGCCGCAGTGTCCACTAATCCAGGGGTATAGTGTGCCTCCGTTGATGAAGATCAGCAGAAAAGGAGAGGAGAAAACGGAGCACTAAATCCACTGCTTAATTGTAAAAAAACACAGAGGTGCGTTCCCACGATAAAAAATAAAGTTTAATGGATCAAAAACAACAAACAAACAGTGCACCTACGCGTTTCAGGTTTGTAGCCCTTTATCAAGGTGAATTCATTGTTTTCTCCTCTCCTTTTCTGCTGAAAGCAATTAGAACTTTCGTATATCAAACGTATATCAAACGTGCGTGTGTTGTCCCAGTTTTTAAATGTTTTTGCGTTAATTATGACAGAACAAGATTTGCAATTGTTTGATATACGAAAGTTTATTAACTGCAAAACCTCAGGCGTTATATATATGGCAGAATGCATTTGCACCAAGAAATATATAGGGAAGACAAGACGCCCTTTCAGGACACCCGTCCTTGAACACCTGGGCAGCATTAGAAATGGCCTGGACACTCCGGTGGCCAGGCATGTGAATGACAACCACCGGGGTGACCACACTGTACTCACCTTCAAAGGCATAGACCAGCTTTCTAGGGGCATCAGAAATGGGAACTGGGATCAGGAACTATTAAAAATAGAGTCCCGCTGGATTTACACACTCCAAACCCTATCCCCTAATGGTCTGAATGAGGGCTTTGTTTTTAGCCCATTTATATAGCCATGTCCCATCTAGCCTATCAGTGCTTTATACTCACCACCAGTGGGTGTCTGTGACCTCCTGTCACCCATACAGTGGCGGCCGACCTGAGTCTAAATTGGCTAGATCCGCGGCTCTCAGATAATCCCGGTTAGGTGCGTTTTTTTTAATTTTTTTGCCCGGAGTGAATAGCGTTATTTTAGCGCTCGTGATATTAGCATTTTATTCTCGCTGTCTGCAATACTGCAATGCCGTGTAAAAACTCTGGGGGGCGTTTGCGAGCTGTTGTCTTGGAAGTCTGATACCTTTGCGGTTCAACCTACGTCAGTACACAGTCTGTATGTACTGTAATACATGTAGAATAAATGCATACTTTTTATTTTTTCGGGTTTATTACACAGTATACTGTATATAAAAAAGTATTGTATACTGTACGGCCGGAAAACATCAGCATACTGT
The DNA here is from genome assembly GCF_040206685.1 of Ascaphus truei. NCBI lineage: Eukaryota > Metazoa > Chordata > Amphibia > Anura > Ascaphidae > Ascaphus > Ascaphus truei. The sequence goes on from NC_134486.1 coordinate 401,061,352, forward strand.
TTCAGGTACAGTATTCCATCCTAATCAATAACAACGGCCACTAATCTGTTGACTCCGGTACGTGTTTTTTTAAATCCGACTCAGCAATGTGCAGGCATTGTTACACAAAGCGATATTATCCATCGAAATCCCTCCATTAGCTGTTTTCTTTTCTGAGGAAAAACAAAAAGAAAAGTTTTACTGTAATGGTCAGCCCCCTAAAGAATTCCCAGCCAGTCCCACCAATAATTTTCTCGGGGGGCTTCTCCTGTTCACATGCGCACGCGCCTACCGTCGGTGTGATGACACGCATATGCGTTTCAAGAAGGCTCCAATGCGAATGCGCCTAGCGTTCCACCAATTGTTCAGTATCTGCAGTACTGTAGAAGCCGCTCAGCCAATGATATTGCTTACAGGAGAATCGCTTGACTTTTGAATCGCACCGATATTGATACTGTATTGTCAAAATAAAAAAAACACAGAAAATAATACGGCAACAATACTCACCGTAGAATTTCCCATTCAGCTGGCAACGGCGCCGGGCCACTGCCAGTCCAGTGTTCTTGATCATACACGTTGATAGTTGGCAGCGGGACTACTACATCAGTCAGCTGATGAGGCTGGAAATCGCTTAGTTACATGCAAGCTTGATTGAAACTGCACGCAAAATCCGGCACAGGCTTGCTGGACAGACACCAAGGGTTGTCACTGACGGTGGGACCGTTATTGGAAGCTGGTGCTGGTGCTGGCGCATTGCTTGGCAGCGACTGTCGTTTCTTAGTTGGTTTTAACACGACCTTATTCCTCTGTTTCCCTTTACAGCTTTGGGATTCATTTCTCCCTAGTTTGGCTGTCTGTTATTTTTCCCTGTCCCAGCAGCTTGCTGCATGTGAAAAAAAGGCAACATTATTGCTACATGTTGTTTACACAGCCTGTGTTGGTTGCTTGCAAGCTCATATTCTCCTAGCTGAGAGTGGGCTATTCCTACCCCCCTGTCCTTGCTGACAGTTAGTATATTCTCACTTCCCTTCTAGTGTGACCCTTGCTCCTCACTTCCTTTTCACCCTGGACTCTGAGTGAGTAACTGCCTGCTATTTACCCCAGCAAGGCCTTTCTGTTTTACACTGTCTCATCCTTGATACACTGCAATTCAGACAGTGGAGCACTCTCTACCTAAATTACATCCACAAGTACCTTTCTTCCTGTGATTTTCCCTCAATAAAACTAAGAAAGAGAAAGGGACTTGTTTGTGCTTTGGAAGAGGGAAGACATGAGTTAAGCTTACTGGAACTAATCATACATCATTCGTGACCCTGGTTTCAGGAAACTGTGTATGCGCTATACAAGACATTAAGATAGATAGATAGATAGATAGATAGATAGATAGATAGATAGATAGATAGATAAAAGTGAAATATTACATTGCACATACAGTACACAACACTGTGTGTCCCTTAGGAACAATCTTTGGGATCATGAGATCAGGCATTTCTTAGACAATTCACAATGGTATCTTGTAGTTTATATATATATATATATATATATATATGTTTATATATATATATATACATATATATACATATATATATTTAAATATATATATATCTGCAAGAAAAAAGACAACAGCGCACAACCCTAGTGCATTACCAAAAATAGGAGTTTATTATAAGGTAGTGGCTGTTGTCTTTTTTCTTGCAGATTTCCTTTGGGGAGTGATTCTCCCAGATACAGTGGCCTCCCTTTTGCTTTTTGCAATCATCTGATTCCCTGCATTTGGATTCATCATAAACTCTGTGCATTCAGGATTGGACTTGTAACTATACATTTTTTATGTACAGCCTTCAATATATGTTTTAATATAAGTATAATATTTCAGTTTGCGGTGCACTATTTTTCATTAGCGCTGTATGTTTTTTCTTTTTATATATATTCTTTTATATATATATATATATATATGTAGAGGTATCTGTACCGTGTTAGCCGAGCTTAATAATCAAAAATGTATAGACGATACCGTTCTGTGGCTAACTAAATCTTTTATTTGTGCGAGCTTTCGAGATACACTGATCTCTTCTTCTGGCCATGTTACATTGAGTAAAGCACAAAAGGATTGTTACTTTAAAATCGTGCATCCTGGAATGTGATCTGTGATTGAAGCCTATCCCTCCCCCTATGCAGTATGCAATTTTATGACGATGTAAAAGGTCCCTGAATGTTGGTGATGTATGAGTGTGTGTGTGTGTGTGTGTGTGTGTGTGTGTGTGTATGTGTATGTATGTATGTAAATATACATTTAGACAGTGCCCACAGTGTATACAGCGCTGTATACAATATATATATATATATATTTACAGTTGCTATATATATATATATATATATATATATATATATATAAAAGCGTTAGAGGTACAGTATATGGCTACCTAAGCCATATTTATATTTATAGTTCTCAGAAACGGAAAACTGGAGAATTTGACAAATAGTGATAGTTTCTAAAAAAATAAATAGGTCTGGGGAGCAGAATTTGTATGTACAAAATAGTTCAGTTTGGGTTTTCGTCAAAGATAACTTGTGTTTAATTTCATTCTTTTTTTTCCTGCAGCATAATACAAAATTGGCGTCCTCAATCCACTAATTCTAAGAAGCGGCTTCGGTTAAATGTGCCCAACTCAACCGCATTCATCCTATTTCACAAGCAGATCTCGAATCTTCTGTCCCAACAGAGACATCAATCACCAAAGACCCTTTTCTGGCCTGGACTGCCTGGCTGCTATTTGTAATCTAAAATGCATTGACATAGTGGGTAGACCTGGGACCAGATCCACCTTATACATACAGCACGCTACCTGTACGATGTAAAGTAGTGAGGATATACTCCGACTTCATCACAACATCCTATAAACTGGAATCTGAACTGGTTATTCCTCGCCAAAGCAAAAATATACACAGAATATAGCAAGGTTTTAAAGATAAGAGGTAGCGTTTGTGTCCTGGAATGTGAGGATATGTATTGATACCTCTGAGTCATAAGCCCTGTTAAAGTTGCCATAGAAATGCAACAGGGAAATGGTTAAGAAATGTCTGACACTTTGTAGATTTTGATGTACAGTGTAACAGCAAATATGTTTAATTAACGGAATTGGAAGATGTGCCTGTAAAGGGTCTATTTATAAAGTGCAGTAGCCATTCCTGCTCAGTGACTGAAATGCATGGGAGAGTCAGAAATTCAAGTCCATATCTAGTGCTCTGTTTTACTCTGTCGGAAATCTATATGTTACAAAAATGCCTGGAAATAACCCTTACAATTGTGCAATATGAATAAAAATGTTCGGTATCACAAAAAAAAAATGTAATACATGAACATTATTATATAGTAATATATTATGGTGTAAAATATATCTTTTTATCTTTATGGAATACTAAAAAGTTATATAGATAATGTTATGCACATTTCTTTTATTTGCTTTTCCTACAATACACGGGGCTTTATTTTACTTCATCATAGATATTGTCTTTTGCACAAGCCTTTTTTCTTTTGCATGATCTTTTTTTACCTGGTTGAATACTGTATGGGAGCTCTGAGCTCACGTAATGCTCCAGCTCCATGGTTGCGGGTAAATTAGACTGTAGAACAATATGCCTGGGATCCGACTCACTCTGCCGGTCAATAGAAAGTCACAGCATCATGAAGTCAACAACAGCAGCTGTTAACCAACGTTAATGGCCGTTTTACGACCTGTCAATTAATGACCTACTTTCAGCAAATCGCTGTTTGCTGGTTAAATACACTCGCATGTATTCTGTTTGCTTATTTGGACTACAATTGTTATGGCCTTCAGAGTTACTTGAGGCCCGTCAGAGCCATTTTCTGACATGGACTTACAGTTGCAGAATCACATACTATGACATGTATGTAACATGTATTGGAGTGTCAGTTGCCTGGAACCAGCATTCAAATTCACTATTTGCTATTTCTTTTTTCAGTGTTTGGAAAACCTTTTGTTCCTTGTCATTTTTTTCATGAATCCTTCAATTGATACAGTCATTTGTGCAAGCACCAATAAAACCACGATTGGCATGGGTTTATAATCCCTTGTAATGCTTTTAAATACCAAAACGATATACTACTATACTGTGCACAGTTTAGTAGGGCACATGCCTGAAGTGCTGGTTCACATTATCACACCCGTTCCGACTTTAACTCCCATTCAAGTTACAGATGCAGCCACCAGTATTGGAAATTGCCTTGGAAATTCTGGTGCCGTCTCACAGTAAAAGTCTCAACATTGCTGCAACATTTCTGTGAGATTCTTAATGGCCCATCTGATTAGCACGGTAGAGAATGGAAGCAGGCACACGGTCTTATGCAAAAAGAGTATTTAATGTGCCACCAAAAGGTCCAACGTTTCAGCAGGGAACTGCGTTTATCAAGCCCTCTCCTTGATAAAGGCAGTTCCCTGCCGAAACGTTGGACCTTTTGGTGGCACATTAAATACTCTTTTTGCATAAGACCGTGTGCCTGCTTCCATTCTCTACCCTGTTCTCCACTGGGACGTCTGGACCTCCCTGGATCCTGTGCACCGGCAGATAAGTACCCCCCCTCCAGCACCAGTTTGCAGTGTGCATGTACTTTCCTCTATGACCATCTGATTAACACAGCAGGGGGGTCCTTGCAGTCCCATTCAGTTTGATTCAGTTTGAATGGGACTGCAGGGACGCCCCGCTGTGTTAATCCGATGGGCCATTAAGAATCTCACAGAAATGTTGAGGCATTTACTGTGAGAATGGCCCAGAATTTCCCAGGTAAGTGCTCTAATACTGGTGGCTGCATCTGTACATGCACAGACCGGCACTTATTGCTACAATTGCTTATTGCTTATGTGCAACAATGTAAGATAAACACAATATCTAAAACATTATTTTGGGAAATGTAATCTTTCACCCGTTCTCCCCCAAATATGCACAACACACCCTTGGCATTTACTTTATGTAAGCACATCAATGCCCCACACTGTTTTCACATTACATTTCCATTTATTCATATCCTGTATGTGAGCAGAAATATAAAATGCAATGTTTTTTTGCCCCCCCCCCCCTGTGTAAGGCATAATTTCAGAAAGAGAAAGAAAAGGTCCTTATAAATCATGTAGTCTTCGCCTCCACCCATACTGTAGTGTCCCGCTGGCAAAGGGCATCCCCTCGGCAACTTGACACAACAAGCAAGGGCAGTGGCCGATTGGAAGACCCGCCGCCGCTAGGCACTGGCCTGTGGCGTCCTCCTCCTTGCTGGTGCCCTCCTTCTCCTTTGCATCACGGCGTCATCGTTACCAACGTGACATCACGTGGCATCTCATTGCCATGGGAACACGGTGTTATGACGTAACGTTGCCATGAGAACCAGACGCCGCGTGATGTCACGTTGGTGACCTCCTTCAGAAGGAGAACGAGGGCGGCAGCGATGAGGCAGCCGCCACCGGCAAGTGCCTTACCATCAGGCCCCAGAGCGCGGCATCTGTAAATGAGGCGGACATTTTTGCAGCCCCCAAACTTTGCCGCCCTAGGCCGAGGCCTATCGGGCCTAATTGAAAATCCGCCACTGGGCAAGGGGCATCACCAAGAAGGAGGGTGGGAGAAGGAGGGGAGTACAGGAAGTATTGTCCAGGGAAATGAAGGGATAGGATGGGCAGTATCAGAGCCACATTACATTGTATGTCTATGTAGAGAAGTAAATAAAGTATTGATGGTTAATACTACTGTGTACCTCGTCATTGTTCAAACACATAGCAGTACAGTACAGTACATAGGACATGTATATAGCAGTACAACATGACACCGGCGACGAGGATGGGATTATAGAGGAACAAGAAACCCCAGCAGAAGTGAGAAAACGGTAAACGCAGTGAGCAAAAGAAAAGAGTTGGACAAACCAACATAAGAAAATAGTAGCACCATAGGAGAGGTACACATATATCAAGGCACGCATTTACAGCGGAACCGCAGTGAGAATAACACAACCACACCGGCCAGGGCAAACAGAAACACAATGGCAGCCATTTTGGAACGGCTCTGCACATACAGTAGTTGCAACCACTCAGCAAGGAAATCGGTGGCCATTTTGAAAATACCACAAAGTAAATACAAGAAATCTAAGATAAATACAGTGCAATCAAACAGATAAACAAAAAATAAACAATTGTACGGAACAAACAGCTACTATGTCAGACATACAGTAAAAGTGTATTAGAGAAGTACACCAGAGGAGAAATCATATATGCGGTGCACCCACACAGTAATAAACTGCAAGTACAATGATCGTATTAATAATAATTTTGATTAAAAAGGGGGTACTTAAAGCAGCAGTCCAAGCTGCTGTTTCAATTATTCCCCCTTAAATATGTGTATCAATATAATCCAGGTAACATAGAATGTACTTGCCTAGGCAAGAGAGAGGACCCCTTTAGAACAAGCACTCGTAAGGTGATGAAGGGAATGAAAGTAAATAAACCTTTAATTAATCATTAGGGTAACAGGAAACACAAAACACTTAAAACCGAATTAAATAGTTAGCTCCCAGTCCTATAAGCTAGGCTGGTTGCCATATCGATCTAGGGAAACCTAAGTGACTGGCATAAGCAGGATGAATGTTTAGCTTATGCCTCAGTGAGGTATAGAAATGTAGATAATTATTGTCCTATCAGAGATATACCGGAAAGGACACATAAAGGTATACCTACAATGAATGGATGGTGACTCAAGGGGAGTACTCATATAAAACTTTAGTAAGTGATAGATGTACAGTGTCACGACACTCACATGCTAGATATGTATAAAGATCAATACATCCAATAGGGTACTCCAATCGTCAAGAGTCAACTATAAAAAATTATGTATAAGGGTCCCTAAAGACGACGCATGAAAATATAAAGTTAAGTTAAAAGGCTACTATGTAGCTAGGGAAAGGCTGGAAGCCAAATGCATGATATGTGCAAGAGACTTCCTCATGGCACATTCACAATCTCTATCAGATATATAGTGCCTCAGTCTATTCGGAAGTGCTCAATATAATCCATGCAATGATAAGTAATTAGCTAAATTGCCGATCGATCCGTTCTCTTGTGATCGATCGGCGAAAATTCGGCTCTGGGGTTCACTAATTGGCCGTCAGTGCAGCAGAAGAGGACCAAAGATGCAAAGTTCTGTGGGGAAGATTATGTGACCAGGCTGTCACTAGATACAATTGGTGCAATGCTAGAGAGAGGTCAGGGCTCAAAAAGGCGTGTGCCAGAAGAGGAAGGGTATGACACTTTGCAAATGGTTGCTATAGAAACAACAATGCTTGTTACATTATAATACATTAAAAATGTAATTCAGAGGTTTTTTTTAAATGCTACACGTATTTTCTCATAGTACAGAATTGATTTATTTAAAAAAAACACACACATAAGGAAAATTGCTTTGTCTGCAGCTTTAATTACCTTACCTTAAAATAGGATAAGTCAACAATGTGACCAACATAGATAAACACACCACATAACAAAGAATAAAAAGTTAACCCCTGCAGGCTTGTTCATCCAGTGCTGGTGTAAACTACTTCAGCAGGATGTGGCGGATGTCCTGAGGCAGTGTGCAGAGAAAAAATCAATTGCTGTTAACAACTTAATGCTATTGAATGGCTAGTGTACCACATAAAATGTGTATAAATGATGGTACATGTTAGCTACAAGGCAGAGCTGTAGAGTCTTCTGATGCAGCGGTATGTAATGGGTAGAATGTTCCAATCAATCTTATTGTAAAATCATGACCAGAATGGTCTCTTTTAAATTGAGGCCAAAGATTTGGCTCAGTAGGTTACAGAATGCTACAAGTATTGTTACAATGCAGCAAATGTAGCAAGACATGTATCAAAGTAGCTTTAATATAGAGTACACATGTCTTGGAGAGCTACAGAGAAGAGAGACAGCAGTTCTGGCATAGAGTAAAGCTAAACATTTGATTTGCAGTCAAGATTACTTCCAGGGAGATCGTTCAAAGAGTACTAGCTACAAAAGCTTTAATTAATAGTCAGAAGGATCACTAGTGTGAGGTTGATTGAGAAATTAGATTGGCACATCCAGGGAATCCCCCCGAAATGATCCCAGCACTTCAATACTACAAGCAGTTGTGGAGTAATGTGTAGTAGATCTTAATTAGCACAATGAAGTGGTACAATAAAATCCAGTGGAACAGCTTTATTGACCCTAATTGGCTTAATTTCCCTCCCGTGTGGTTTTTAATCAGTATACGTTATTCTGGCCACGGTGAATGGCTTAGTCATAGAACTGTAAACCAAAATTGTAGATCACGAGTGATTGGAAGTGGGAAATCACTGCTGAGTGCGGTGGGCAGCTGCTCCCAGGGGACTTCAGCTAATATCCGAAATCTGGGAGCATATAAGAGACCACCAAATAGCCTTGTCATGAGAGTGTATATACATGTAGTGCCCTGCTCTTTATAGATACCTCCAGGCAAGGACTCTCGTGAAGGTAAGGAGGGAGTGGACTACCTAGATGAAATCCAGAGGTGTGTGAGCCCACAGATATAGCTATATGGCCATGGAGGGGATCGGATTCAAATCAGCTGATGCCCCAGCGGGAAAATCTACATAGGAGCCCTGCGGGCAGGGAAATCAAGTCTAGGGCTGAGTCCATGGTGACCGCGCACACGCGTCCATGCGTGTGCAAGTGACATCATAGCGGCAGCGTTGTGTGGTCAGGCTAGACGCGATGGGGAGGCGTCTCTGGAGACGTGTCGGGGACGTGGCCTTGACGTCACGGAGCTGGTTCGCCCTCATTGGGCGAACTGCTCATGTGACCTGCCCGTTGCACCGTGGAATAAAATTGATTTGCTTCCTCGCGCACCGCAAGCCCCCTTGCGCTGGCGCAACTGCGTGCATGCACAGTCTATGGCCGCGATCATTGCCTTAAGGCATTGTGATCGTGCCGCGCGGTCTCGCCGACCACGGACCCAGCCTAAGGCCGAGCTTATGCTGCCGGCATCGCTACGTGCACGCACTTGCGTGCGCTCGCACATTCGGCACAGTGCAGTACTTGGCTATAGTAGTTCTCCAAGTGCCTCCATGCCTGCCGGCAACGTAGCGCGTTGACACAACAGCGTTTTGAGAAGACAATACATTTTGTCAGTGTCACGTGAGTTGATTCAGCCAATGAGAGCAAACCAGCTTTGTGACACGTCCGCCATGCCTCTGCCACGCCCCCAAATGCCTGCAACACTATGAGCACAGATCTCCTGTGCTACAGCAGCGCGGCACGGATGGAGCTCGCATTCTCGCAAGCAAATGGAGTGTATGAGCTCGGCCTAAGGCTACGGCCCCGCTGCCTGCGCTGCACGCGCTCCTGCGAGGCAGGTGGCGCGTGCAGCCGAATTTCCCGGTCTGCAGAGAGCTGCAGGGGGAAAAGACAGGGATGGAGCGTGACGGGGTGCGGCCGTGTCGTTACCCGGCAGGTTCGCCCTCATTGCCTGAACCGCCGGGGGGGGGTGGCCTAGCGCTCCGTCGCGAGTCCTGATCTCAATTCTCTTGAGGGCAGGAGTTTCTCTTGGCGCACCGCGGCGGCCCCCCCTCGCAGCGGGCCCCGCCCCATTGTGGGGCGGGTCTTGTCCCAGCAGTGTCCACTACAACGGGCGCTGCAGTAGCCAGCGGGGACCTGGCCTAAGAAAGCACTAAAAGCGGTGCAAGGGAGATCAAACAGGCTCATAACTAACTAATAAGACACTGACCTGAGTGCCATGGAGTACATGGAGAGTACATGCTCACAGAGGGACTCTTTGAACGGTCTCCCTGGAAGTAATCTTGACCGCAAATCAAACGTTTAGATCTACTCTATGCCAGAACTGCTGCTTCTCCTCTCTGTAGCTCTCCAAAGCATGTGTACTGTATATTACAGCTACTTTGATACATGTCTTGCTACATTTGCTGCATTGTAACAATACTTGTAGCATTCTGTAACCTACTGAGCCAAATCTTTGGCCTCAATTTAAAAGAGACCCTTCTGGTCATGATTTTACAATAAGATTGATTGGAACATTCTACCCATTACATACCGCTGCATCAGAAGACTCTGTAGCGCTTCTAGCTAACATGTACCATCATTTATACACATTTTATGTGGTACACTAGCCATTCAATAGCATTAAGTGGTTAACAGCAATTGATTTTTTCTCTGCACACTGCCTCGGGACATTCGCCACATCCTGTTGAAGTAGTTTACACCAGCACTGAATGAACAAGCCTGCAGGGGTTAACTTTTTATTCTTTGTTTTGTGGTGTGTTTATCTATGTTGGGCACATTGCTGACATTTCCTATTTTAAGGTAAGGTAATTAAGTATCACTTTTTTTAATAAAAGCTGATTATTAATATGATCATTCTACTTGCAGTTTATTACTCTGTGGTGTGCACCGCAAATAGGATTTCTCCTCTGTGAACTTCTCTAGTACGCTTTTACTGTTCGAAAGTTACCTCCTGGGTTGCACCCACCACTTTTTTCACTATCATGTACTATGTGAGACATACACCTGCTCCAGGCTCACCCAAGATTTGACATGACATAACCACACAACTTGGGCCCACGGGGGATTAGGTGGTCAGAGGATTTCAACGTACGGATACTAGCTATAGACCTGGATAAAGAAAAATAGCAATTCAACCTACTAAAGAACTATGCTGGCCCAGAAGTCAGAGCAGTTATATCCACCCTGCCAGATGAACAAAGGACAGACCTCAAAACACTGAAAGAGGCATTAACAGCATATTTCACACCAAAGACAAATGTTGAATAGGAGAGATATATTTTTTACTCTGCAATTCAAGAAACTGAAGAATTAATGGATGCATTTTTCCATCCATTTAAAACATCTATTAACAGACTGATTGAAAAAAATTATTCCAATGAGCAAGCACTTAAATCCCAATTAATAGCAGGATTGACATCATCGTCCTTCAGAAGACGCATATTACAGAAATCGCTGTCCCTGGATGCCGTACTAACCACAGCACGCACAGCTGCACTGTCAGGTGTACAAGTCACACACATGAAGAGTGTGAAAGACACCCCAGGACTCACACACAGAAACATGGATCAGTCCTTCCACATAAGAGACAGAAAGACACAAAGGCCACATCACGGACCAGCCCAGAAAATGTTATAGATCACACGAAGGCGATTGCCCAGCTATGGATCAATCATGTCGGAAATGTGGGAAGGAAAACCATTTCTCAACAGTCTGTCGAACTTACTGGCACAATCTGAGAAGACAGGAGGAACACACAGATAGGACAAGATACCGACCGCCATCTGCCCCAACCCAGATTAGAGGAGCAAGCACCAAACAAAGAGTACACTCACTCTAGACCCAGGACACCAGTTCATCATGCTCCCAATCACCAGAGGCAAGATACACCTACGTGCTATCAGACAGGAGTGAAACTCAACAAGCCAAAGCCCTACCACCTGCCTACTAGTGGGAGAAACCACCACTAAATTCCTAATTGATGCAGGTGTCATAGTGATCCTAATAGATGCCAAAACATACAATAGCATACAACTAAAACCAACACTAGAAGCCAGAAGCCTCCATATATACTTATATGGGTCAGACGTACCCCTACCGTGTCAAGGAAATGTACAATGGCCATAAAACACAAAATGATTATTATTATTATTTATTACCTGTATGTCTGATATTATTATCAAACATAACACTACACTTGCACCCTCTCTTTATGCCTGTGCACATGCTCCAGTGCAGCGGTTAGTAAAACACTGCTAAGCAACCAATTTTGTGTACACTGAACGTAACACATACTGTAATTGCATCAGGAGCACAGATGCATTTTCACTTTATATTGAGTTTAATCTGTGTTTTTCACTGTCATCTTCACAAAGGTCCAAGCTGCTTCCGAAACGTCAATCCTGTTCCATTAAATGTTTACCACATTTGAATTAGCCCTCCGGCATGCTGCTTTCTTCCTTCAAATGGTACAAAACCTTTCGACACTGATCGCGCCCTCACCGACAATAGGCGTGCACCCGAGGCATTGATGGAAGAGTTCAGTGAGTGCACGTTTTTTCACTATTGCCATGTGACAGGGCCTTAACCCTGGTCTGAAGGGCTCCAAATAGAAAACCTGTATTTGGCTAATGAGTCCAGCAAAGAGCTAGAGAATTGCAACTACAATTAACCGGTCTTCACCTGGCTCATCAGTCAGATAGAAAAGCCTCCTGCTTAAACTGCAGGGGGTTTCTCTAGCACATGGGAGGTGTTTGCTGACAGAGAGGGATCCCAGGGAACCAGCCACTCTATTCCAGCACACAATGGTCACTGGAACTTGCAAGAGGGTGTACCCCACAGACACCAACCCAGACCCGGACTGAGGGAAAGGGCCGCTGATAATACTGTAGGTACCTCTTTGGACTTTGGGTCGGAGGCTGGTAAGAGGCTTAGCCTCCCAGCCCAGCAGATAGTGACTGGGAGAGTGAATTAGCCCCTGCAGGGGGAGAGGCTTGTTTGTTTTGTGTTCTGCCTTAAAACTGTATTGTGTAACACTCTTTAACTGAGCCACTGATTGAGCACCTGTGCTGTAGCAGGGATATCCTGAAAACTTGACTTGTAGGTGGCCCTTGAGGACTGCAGTTGTCCACCCCTGGTCTACAATCACCAAACATACCACAGGACTGCCCCTAGGCACATGTAAGTGTATTCCCAGCAGGCCCGATAGGCCAGAGAGCGCAGCAAATGTATATAGGGGTGGACATGTTTGCAGCCCCCAAAATATTGCTGCCCTAGGGCCCGGGCCTAATGGGAAATGCACCACTGCACAGGACATCTCATGTAAGCTATACTGTGTGGTTACTGAATTACTATTAGTGGGGCCTCTTCTCAGAGATTCTTGGAGGTAAACCAAATAGGAACACTGGGTAGACGCTAAGAGATCTATTACAGGTCAGTGTCATGATGCGTCTGCACACACAAATAACATCCCAGGAGCCTTGCCATTGGCTGCTGAAAGCCCAGGTTGTGAAATATATATTTGAACCTTTCAAGCTGTTTTTCTTGTTCATCATGTTTACAAGGGGGTGCGTCTGGTGAACTGAGCAAAGATTAAACAATTGCTATTCCTTTCTTGGCTTCATTTTCTTTTGCCTGGCGCAGGTCCAAAAACTCTATAAATGATTGCAGCGCCATGAAGGTCATTATTGAAACAAACAACTCAAAATAGTCCTTTTTTTTTTGTTGCAATGCTGTATCCCATATTTTATTCATAGGTTGTCCCTCGTATTCTACGGGTGCCAATGGAATATAAATCTGGAAATTGCCGGCTTTTTCAGATCTCTGCATCTTTTTAATTGGAAACTTGTATTTATTAAAAAGTTTCACATTTGGAAAGGTTGTTGTGTCTCTTATAATGTTATAATTAATTGATTTTACAATGAATATTTCTCAGCTACATCATTTCGACATGAGTGCTCCGGAAGTGCTACTAGTGTAAAGGCTGGATGGTGCTGTGGGTGGTGAGTGCTCCTGAGACTGGTTATTACTGACAGAGGGAAGCAGAACCGGGATCCGATGACCAGGATTGGCCCTATTTAGAACTCTCATAGCAGGCAAGTATCACACAATGCAGTCACAGGTCACTGACCTCTATCCAAGAGAATGAGTGCTGAACTCCCCCTCAACTCCCATCAGCCTCAACAACCTACCAGACTATCTCAAGGGTAGAGCTACAGAGCTCGCTCGGGCAGCATCTTCTTCTCGTGGTCTATGGGTCATCTTCTGCTAATTGAGCTGCTATTGCTTACTTTTAAGGTAATGTAATGAAAACACAGGTGTAGGCCCAGTCATTGTACCGACTGATAACACAGCATCTTGCAGTTTAATTTATAATATCACAGAATTTTCATAGGATTCAATGGTAATAAAGCACTGCATAATATTCTTCTAGTCTCTTTAGAGACATTTAGTAGGTGATTACTTTATAAACTCGGCAATAAGAGAAAATCTTCCCTAGGCAATGCACTTGCGTGCATTATCTAGGGATCATTTTCTCTTCTTACCAATATATTAAATTCCAATTGGGCACCACTCTAGTTCAAAGTGTATTAGGCTGAGCAGGGGCTGAGCAGGGGCCACCTCCCCCTCCCCCTCTGCGTACTTTATAAACTCAGCAGAACTCAACCACTCTGCGATCATCTGAAAACACCAATTGACTTGAATGGGAGTTTCCGTACGATTGCCGTGCAATTGGCTGCTTTGTATATTATAGAAGAAGCCCCTCACAATTACTTTACAATATTACTCTGGCCCTTCAAGGGAATTGGTTAATTTAACCACTTCTTGCACGGGAGGACTTAATTTGTGATGGACAGGGCCTCAGACAATAAGATTTGACTTTGGAGAGGTAGGACTAAGAGAGAGATCTGTAAGAGTCCCTGGCAGGGCACGCAGGAGCAGATCTGCGTGAGCCGGAGAGACCTCAGGACTCACCAGTGGTGACCCATCTGAGTTAGCGGATGCTGGCTAAAAGGAGAAGAGCCCAGAAGAGCATCCATCAGACAGCAGCAGGAGGTAAGCGCACCATCAGAGGGGCTCGTCAATGGAAGCCAAGTAAAGGAAACCGAAGCATTTATGAAGTACAGGCCTGCTACGTAAACACACCAATTCTGAGCTCCAACACTGGCACTTTCACACAAGCTCTTATGCCTAGGATTGGGTGGTATTAGAGAGAGAGGGACATGGACACAAACTAGCAGCGTTTGGTGGGGAGTGTTTATGTTATTCTGTATTGCATGTGTATTGAATACCTTTGTGTTATAAACATTACTGTAGTCTGCCTCTCTTTGTCTGACCTATGGCCACGTATAGGGTAAGGTATATAGAAGGAGAACTCAGACCCCCGCCTCAGCAGTCGGTGTTAGTCTGAGTTAAACTAGAGGGGTTACATATGGAATAACAAACCATTTTTTATTGTCATTAAGTAACGCTTCTGTGTTTTCTTCCTTATATCTGTGGCAAGCCATTAGCTTTATTAGCTTAACTGGGTAAGTGGCTTAAATAGGTTATAAGTTGGAGGGTTAGCTGTAGTTTACTAGGAATAAACAGTAACATGAACTGGGTGACAGAAGCAGCTCTCGCTTTAAGGTGCCGTACAGTGTAGGGATTGTCGGATCTGCTGCTGGTCGAAAGGACTCCCACTGCAAACAGAAATGACAGGATAGATAGGAAAAAGTCCTAACAGAAAGGCCCCTTCCGTTGTTCAACTATGGAAGAGAGACACCCTGGACCAGGATTCCTGGAAAACCATTCCCAACACAAACCTGTAGCCCTATCAAGTTGGAACCCATTATCCCCGCCATCAGGAGAATTTGCTGTTTGCTGCAATAAAGACCATTTACGTTTATGCAAAAACTCTAGCACCCTGTACTTCTGACTGTCTCCTAATGCTGCCCGTATCGAATTCTCAGTTAGTAGCACCAGTGGTAGTGACCGCACACCAGTACTCCTGTTACATGGTTCTGGACGTACACTTCTGACCACAAGCCAACACAGCTACTGAGGAATTTTAAGCTCTTCCCTTCCTCTTGACACCCAGTGCTCTATATTTTTATTAGTACATTAAATTTTGTACGACTTTTGTCAGAATATTGAATAAGGTGCGGAGGATGCAATGTGCAAATGAAGCAAGCTTTCTGGATGTACAATATGGTTAGCCTACTAGTCCTATGGACTGGTCATATTGATTCACCCACAAAGCTGGTAACTAGCCTGAGATTGCCTCTCATCTGAACCATAGCTCATCAGAAACACACAAAAAATGAGTGCCTCTTTCACACGTTACCAGCAGCTGCATACAGTATAGTATGCAATGGAGAATTCTGTAAAACGGTGTCATATATTATGATAGCGGATACTTATATTTTTCTTAAAAATGCGCACCATGATCTTTGCTTTTAGTTCCATGTTGGTTTTTTTTACTATGCAAAAAATATGAATATTATGCTTTTATGTGCTGTATTTTGAAAAAAAATCAACAATAAGAAGGGTATGTTTGCATAGTTTCCTGTAAAAGTCCTGTGCTACTGTTGCTGAAACCACACTCTTGACGGGAGCAAGCAGGAACACGTTGCTCAATCTCCAAACTCCAAAATATGGGGCAAAATTTCTGACATGTAAGATGGTATTTTTCATTCATGTAGTGGCAATGAGCTGTCCTATGGGCTTACAAAACCTGCCAAGTTTATGCTGACTTGCACAACTCATGTTTTCTCTCTCTGGTTACAGCCAAACCTCCCTGCAAAACGTTATCCAACTAATCTTAGCAAACATTTGATAGAGGGGGGAAAATGCATGTGCAACTTAAACAATGATGTGCAAATAGCACTCCTAGCTGGAAGGAACAGAGCCTCAGAAGCTAAAATACTGGCATAGGAAAATGAGCAGATCCAGACTGTGGTAGTGAGAATAATACAGGGTTTAAGAGATAGAATTAGC
Organism: Ascaphus truei; assembly: GCF_040206685.1. NCBI lineage: Eukaryota > Metazoa > Chordata > Amphibia > Anura > Ascaphidae > Ascaphus > Ascaphus truei. The sequence goes on from NC_134486.1 coordinate 401,077,875, forward strand.
AGCTTCTGGGTTTTCTTTTGTAATATGTACAAATATATTTCTTAACAATAAAAAAAACAGCATGTAAATGGCAACCAGTGAGATTGAAAAAATTTCATATGCACGAGGTAGATATTTCTCAGAATTTAGTCACGTTGAAAATAAGAGCCCTATTCTATATGCTCTGAAGCCATCTTCTTCCTGTCAGGGAAACCATGGTCCCCATTGACAGCATAATAGCCATTAAATCAAGGGCCATTAAATCAAATATATTTACTGTAGGTAATGACCATTTGGTCTACCTACTGTATACTGCCCATTACATGTAAACGTTCCACTGCTGAAGTCACATACACAGTCCTAACAGTCTCCTCCTTACATTTTACTCGAGTTCTCGTGCACCACACCCAATAGTGACCAGGTGTCCACTTTTACTGCCCAATGATGTATCTTCCAGTCCTTGTCACCATTGCCTTATCCAGAGTCACTTTCTCAAAAGCTCACCCAGGATTTGCACATGTGCATGTCTGACTAATTTCATTGGTTTGGCAGTGGTTCTTCTTACACTATGAATACTGAGCACCTGAAAATGTACCAATGGCAATCCTGACTTCATTTGTCAGGTCTCCAATAATGACAACCGTACCCATGAGGTGTCATTGCAGATGTTATGTTTTGTCTGTAGGGAATGAGGAGAACACAAATATTTAGAAAATTGACAACATGTATTTTATCTATTGAAATGAAAATACATTTTGAAAGTTTCTAAATACTGGTGCCCTCCTCATTCCATATATACTAATTATGTGGGTATCGTGGGTTTTCCCTATATTCATTTACAATTCTAATTACAGTTTCAATGGAAGTGGTTCTTTCTTTAGGGATTTAGAGACCATACAGTACCACTATATCATACATTTTGTGATTTATTTGAATTGATGCTTCTTTAAAGCCTTTGTAACCCCTCTTAATCCTGACCCCAAACAGATACCTGTTGCTGGGGTGGGGGCCCGAATCCTCTATTTCTGGGAGGTATGTCACACGCGGAGTTAGGTTAGACAACGGGAGACAAACTACAATGATGCTTGTACTATATCCATTTTATATAGCACGTACGGATAAACCTTAGGTACCTTGTGACGCTTAGGAAAGGATCATTACATTCAAATTATAGCACATCAACACAACATTCCCCATAAACAGTGTGCGGATGTATGTCAGTGTATAAGGCTGCAGCCACCCAATCCTACGTATCAATCCTGTATGATGGTGCCGGAACAATGTTGGAGCTCGGTAATGCAAATAAGTGTAGTAGGCGTGTACTTCACAAAACGCTTCGTTCCACTTTTAGCTGAAACCATTGAGGGTGATGCTTTCACTCCGATGGTCTGCTGACTCTCCCTGCATGATCTTCTGTTCTCCCGCCAGTCAATTCTCTCTTTAGCGGTACACAGACTGGTCCCGGGTCACACGCAATCAAAACTGAGGTCCTTCAGGCTCATGTAGATCTTCTGTAGCAGGTCTTCCCTTGCGGCTCTGCCCCTGCGTGTCCTGTCAGGGAATTTTAGAGAGCTCCTTCCTTAATCCTGCCTCTCCAGAGTCCAATCTCCTTGGCTGAGGTCCTGTCCTTCACAAGTCACATCCTCCTGTACCTGAAGTTACTCTGTGCTGCAGCACAGCAAGCTGGGAATTGTAGTTTCCTATTGCAGCCAAGGGGCAGTGTATGTGTGTCAGCTGCCTGCACTTACACGGGGGTTGCAACTCTTTTTCCTATTTTGTATTATTTTTTACAGGTCACCTTGAGAAAGAGTTTACGCTCAAAACGCGTTGGTGGGGGTCTGTGTACCCCGTAATGTATCTGTTTTTTGCATGATCCATTAAATCATTCATTTTTATGGGTACACGCTCTCTTGGACATCATTTATTTTCCTTATTTCCTGAGTACTAGTGTCTTTTTCCCCCCATCATTTTGTGTTACTTACCTCGGAAAAAATGGAAGCAAACCCCCTGCTGTGGAAGAAGGCAGGATAGCCATGAGGACATCACCAACCCTAACGTGAGTTATTTACCATCACATGCAAATCCTCCATTCCGATATTTCATGCCTGGACACTTCATTGTGAGGTCCCTCACTGCATTGCTTGTGGGGACCCTAGCCTACTAGTCGGATTATAATGGAGTAGTGATTACCAATACGGTTATTCCACATGCTTATGGGTTGGCAATCCCTAATTCGTTAAACAGGGGGTTGTACTACAGGAATCATCATTCAACTTCATTGAACTTTATTTTTGTTTTACACAATTCCTTGGCCTTTTTTTCAGAGCACCACACATGTTTTTTTCTTTTCTACAGAATCATTGTAGGCATTTTGTCCGATAAGTGCTCGATAAGTGGCTTATGAACGCTTATAGTATAGGCCCCAATGTATATGATGTTGTGGATTTGGGTTCTGTTGATAAAACAAAATGGCGATTAGTGACCCCTTCTCCCTGTTTCCAAGCCCACTCATCCCACCTTTTTAATTGCAGTTCTTGCTAAGCACCTGCAAATGACCCGTCTATGAAAGACCGCTCTCCCTCCATTAGGCTAAGATTATAGTAGGAGCACGTGGCATCGCACGCGCCTGTCGCCTAAGTGATGGGTGAACCGAGCTGGAAGCGATTAGGGAGGTGACGGGGAAGCTTGGCGGACGCGTCACCCGGCTGGTTCGTCCTCATATGCTGAACCGCTCACGTGACGCGGTCGCTCTGGCTCGCGCGCGTACTATGGCCGGCCCGTAACAGCTGCTGCACTTTATTCTCACAGTGTGCGAAATCGCACACACTGTCGCGCCTACTATTATTGCAGCCTTAGAGAGGTAATGAGAGCTTTTAGCAGGTGCAGCAGTGTTAGGACCCACAGATGGGTGGTACCGTGAAGTGGTTGTGGGCTTAAAATACTTTGGCCAAAGAATTTAACTAAATGACCCTTGCTTATGAGAAAATATACAGATAAATATTTAACTATATAATAAGTTATGTTAGATATCGCACGGGGCCTTTTTGTCTTTTGTGAAAGTATTAGCATGTCAGTGGGAAATCCAGCTGAGCAAAGTGTAAGGAATCGGGGAGCGCGTCCTCTGCGGCGCACTCCCTCCTTACCTGATGTCTTGCGCAACCCCGCTGCCTATACAGTGCGCACGCGCTCCTGCAGGAGCTTTTCTGCTGTTGCGGAGTCTGGCTCCGCCCCCGCTTGCGACGCGCATCAACTTCGCTCCCAACTCTCTTTATTATGCCCACCTGTCTCCTCCTATCCGTGCCTCCACTCCGCCCCCCTCTCTCATTGGTCCTCATTGGTCATGCTCTCCCATATGCTCAGCTGTGCCACTTGCACTTTGGCCGAGCATAGTTCCAGTTAGCGCTATTCTCCCACTTCCTGGTTCCTTGTCCTGCCTTGCCTTGTCTCCTAGCTCCTTGTTTCAGATTGACCTCCTGTGTACCGACCCCGATATTACTTTTGACTCCGCACTTCTGGCTTACTGACCCGGCTTACCTCTGACCTTCCGCATCTCTCCAATCCTGACCACGGCATATGGACCTCTACGCTCCTACTGGCTCCAGTCCCTGACCACGACTAAACAGACACTAACCATTCTACCTCAGACCTCGGCAAGTACCAAACCATTCTACTCTCTCATTAGAATGTCTCATTAGTGTGTGTAGATGAAAACTGTTTGCATTGCAATTAAAAGACTTAGGGCTCTATGCAGTAAGCGCCGAAAAAAGGCTTTTTTTGCCATTTTCTCGCCAAAATTGCCCTTCCGATTCAGTAAGCGCCGAAAAGTACCCAAAATCTGCAATTTTTTTTCCCGAAAAATACTTTTCGGCATGCGGGTGCTGATAAGCCACTTTTCAGCACTTTTCGCCACTTTTTGAAATCGGCTGAATTCTAGTAGCCCCGATCAGCTTTTCGTTGGCGACCAGCACTCTAGAATTGATATTTTTACGCCAATCCAACCCGCCAACTAAAGTTGGCAAGTTGGTGGTGGAGAAGCATTGGCAAGGTCGACACTTAGAAAAAATCAGGCCTTTTTCCTGCCTGGGATTGATGCCGGGGGTAACCGGAGCTGATACCCATTAATACCAGCACCGGAGCCCCCCGGCATGCATCCGAGGCAGGAAAAATGCATTTAAAGCCCACTTCATTACCTTAGCGGCTAACTGCTAAGGCAATGAAGGGGTTAACCAGCCGTGCCAGGTTTATTGTGGGTAGCGGGGGTGGGTGAAGGCGGCATTTGGCCTTTGGTGGGTGTTTAGGGCTTGCGGGGGGGTTGCGAGTGGACTCAACCCCTTCATGACCTTAGCGGTTCATACCGCTACGGTCATGAAGAGGTTAAGGCCTCCCGCAAGCCCTAAACAACCACCATTGGGTCAAATACCCACTTCGGCCACCCCCGCTAACCACAATTAAAAAAAATACACACACAACAGCCCCACACTAAATAAATATATAAATATATAATTAAATATATAAATAAATATATAAATATAAATAAATATATATATATATTACACCAACAACCCCTATACCTCCCTAATATACAATACATATATGCACAGCAATGATACTATAGGCCGGCGGGGGCCCTCGGGTGTTACCCGCGGCCTTGCAGTACCAATTCTGTGCCCCCCCAAATTTATTTTAAAACACATACATACAGTACTTATAATGAAATACCCCCCCCCCCCAACACATACAGTATAGTAATGGACATAATTACTATTATCCACAAATGGATAATGCCCATTTAAAATACATTAAGAACAATAAAAACATTAAATACATATTGCACTCACCCTTGTCCGGCTGCCACGATGAAGGCCATCCTCATCTTCATAACTGTTCATGCCCCCTCCGTTGCTGCAAAACATAAACAAGAATAAAAACAGCCAATGTAATGTCCCCTAACCCCTTTATCACCATAGCTGTTATTAACCGCTACAGTCATTAAGGGGTTAACTCACGCTCACCCACCACTCGGGAGGCCTACAGATGTGGGGCCACCAGTTCTTCCCCGCAGGTGTCCCCCGTGGACCCGGCAGCCGTTTACTCGTGAGAAGTCCGAGGAGACCTCAGGTGGTCTCCATAAGTCTCCCGCAGACCTGAGGAAACAACCCTGTATGTAAAAATAATGTCCTATACATTAAATACATCAATCCCCCCCCCCCCCAACACATACAGTACAATAATGTGCAAAATAACTATTATCCAGATAGGTATAATATATTATTTGCCCATTATTAAACACATTAAGTAGCATAATAAAAGAAATCAAGTTCTACTGACCTGATCAATATGAAGCCCCCTCGACAGCAAAATCCGTGTCATCCGTTGCCAACAACATACATAGCCAATACATTGCTATTACATTCTGATATCAATTAACCCCTTAATCACTTTATCGGATAATAACCGCAAAGGTAATTAAGGGGTTAACCCACCCTTCACCCATTAATTTGAAAAGTGGCTTCATCATGCAAATATATATATATATATAATATATATATATATATATATATATATATATATATATATATACATACACATACATATACATACATATATATATGTGTTTTGTGCCTGCTTCACTAATACAATTCTTTTTGCTAACAAGTGTGCTGTCTCTTCCTTGCTGTGCCTGCTTTGGATTCCCTGGATTCTCTGGTCTGCCTGGTAAGGAGCCTTTGATTATATTCATTCATATGGGACTAAGCACCTGTCTTCATCTGTATTTGTGTGCCATCTGCTCTGTTACCTATATATATATATATATATATACACATGATGAACTAATATACAAAGAAATGTTTAAGGGTTTAGTAAAACATGCATAAATAAAAATACCACTTCTCCATATCTGCCACAGTAAAACAAAATCCTATTTCCTAATAAAATCATTCTCATGTGGCAATCAAAAGCATCAAATGCCAATCAAAAGATTTAATTGACATTGTATACATGATTCATAAAATCTGTGCACTAAGTACACTCTGCCAATCAATGTTAACAATAAAATATTCAAAAGAAAATACAATTAAATCCAAACAAGTATACTATTTAAACCAAGCAAAGCAAGCCAAATAAATTACCATTAATTAATGACATCCCAAAACAATTAAAATACCATCCAAATCAATTACACAATTAACTATTTTAATCGTTAAACAAACCCATTCTCCAAAAAAGTTAACAGCTGACAAAATAGTAGTACCAAAATAAAACCACTATAACAAAGCAAGCCTCACCCTGACATAAAGTACACAATAGAACACCAAAAATTACATCTATCTAATTAAACATTACATTACACACATTTAACAATAACAGCATATCAAAATATATTTAAATAGTGCAAAACAAGCATTTCCAACCATATCATTTCTTACCCTGTATGTATATATCGATAGAGACATACATACATACATACATATATACATACAGTGGCAAGAAATGAGAATGGGGAAAAATTGTATCACATAGAATAAATTACAAAAAACAGTTAAAGTTAAAAAAAAATACATTTCTTTAGTTAACTTACCATTAGCTGGCCCACTCACCGACTCCCATTGAACACCAAGCTCTTCAACCAATCCACGCACAGCAACAGGAACCCATAAAATAATAAACCATAACAAAATAAACTAAGACTTTTTTTTAAATCCAAAACGTCTACAGTATCTTCATCTGTGTTCTTCCGTCTTCTTTCTTGTTCTTCCCTCAGACACCTGTGGGTCTGACCCGGGGCCCACCAGACAGCCGCGGGCCTACCCGTGGGGACCCCATTGTGGCCCACGGTGACCCACGGAGACCACCTGGTGGACCATGGCGCCTGGCGGGGACCACCTGATGCCCTCCAGACCCTGTTTGAAACCAGGTGCTGGGCTACTGTAGGTCTTTGAGGTGACCCGTCAGGCCCACCGGGGACTCCCGTGGGCCTGGGGTATTAACCCTGTATGTAAAATAATAAATCATGTATTTATGGGGGCACAGGGTGTGGGTTATGTATGTAATAAATATAATGATGTTTATTGTGGGGCTGTGTATTGTTTTTATTGTGGGTACTGGGGGTGGGGGATGGGGGTATTGGTCCCAAGGGTATGTGGGTAGGCCTGCCGGCTGGGTAGTGTGTGAGGGTGGTTTAGGCCTCATGGGGTGGGGGGGTAGTGGGGGAGAGTATTTAGGCCTCCCGAGTGGTGGGTGAGGGTGGGTTAACCCCTTAATGACTGTAGCGGTTAGTAACCGCTATGGTGATTAAGGGGTTAGGGGACATTACCTTGGCTGTTCTTGTTTATGTTTGGCAGCATCGGAGGGGGCATGGACGGTTATGAAGATGAGGATGGCCTTCATCGTGGCAGCCAGACAAGGGTGAGTGCAATATGTATTTAATGTATTTATTGTTCTTTATGTATTTAAAATGGGCACATTCACTATTATCCATATGTGGATAATAGTGATTTTGCACATTACTGTACTGTACTGTATGTGTTAGGGGGGGTGTATTTATTGTAAAGTATTTATGTTGTTGGATTTTTTTGGGGGGGCACAGAATTGGTACTGCAGGCCTGCGGGGAACACCCGAGGGCCACCGCCGGCCTCTAGTATCATTGCTGTGAATCCCAAAAATGTAATATATGTAATGGGGGTATAGGGGTTGTTGGGGGCACAGGGGGTGTATGTTGTTTATTGCAATGTTTATTGGGGGCAATTGTCCCCAATAAACATGCTATTATGCCTTAACCCCTTCATTGCCTTAGCGGCTATTCGCTATGGTAATGAAGCAGCATTAATGTATTTTAATAATATTGTGCGGGAGCAGGGGATCCCCTGAGCTGAACCGCATTGATGTGTGGCTCAGGGACCCTCTGCTTCCTGAGTTACAGCCCCGGTATGGGGCATCGGAGGCCAATGTCGTCGCCATCTTTATAGCGTCCAAGACGCGACGTGGGCTCTATAAAGTTGGCGGCGACACTGGCACCCGATGACCCAGATCATATTTAAAAGACACCCTACAGGTTCTAGGGGATCTATCTGAGATACATTGGCAGGAAGAGTTTTTACTGGGAACCTGGGACGTGACCTCACTCTATACCTCAATCAGACATGAAGATGGTTGTGAGGCAGTGAGGGACGCTTTGGAAGGAGACCCCATGATCCCACATGAGCAGAAAGCTTTCTTGATGGACGGAATAGAGTTTATTTTAAAGCACAACCTATTTTGGTTTGATGGCTCCATGTTCCTACAAAAATGTGGAACCGCCATGGGGACTAGGTTTGCTCCCAGTTACGCAAATATCTTTATGTCACACTGGGAAGAGAAGAACATCTGGTCAAGTAACCCTTTTGGAGCAAACCTAGTCCTATGGAGAAGATACATCGATGATGTGATCTTCATATGGCGGGGAAGCGAAGAAGATTTGACCCTTTTTTTGAGTTATACCAATAAGAATCGGGTGAATCTATCTTTTACATCGGAGATTAGCTCCACAAGCATCAACTTCATCGATTTGACAATTTATATAGAGGACAACCAAATCAAAACTAAGACATTTTTTAAAGAGGTTGATGCGAACAATTTCATTTTAAATAACAGCTGCCACCATCCAAAATGGTTAAAGAACATACCCTATGGTCAATTACGCCGGATTAGGCGGAACTGCACGGATTTGGAGGTGTTTAGGGAACAAGCTGATATTTTAAAAAGAATGTTTGAAGAGAGAGATTATGATTTGGAAGTTATTGAGGAGGCCTTAACAAAGACAATAGAACTACCGAGGGAGGAATTATTGAGGCCGAAACCCAAAGTAGAAAATAAGGAATTCCTAGTACCTTTCATTACACGTTATAATAGTGAAGCCAATAAGATCTGTAACATCTTGAAGAAACATTGGCACATTTTGCGAAAAGATATAGTATTGAGGGACCACCTACCAGAAGCCCCACGGGTGATCTTTAAACGGGCTAACAACATCAAGATGCAATTGGTCCCGAGTGTTTATAGGTGGGAGGCTGTGGAGCAAAGCACAAACTAGTTACCCAAACCAGTGGGCTTTTACAACTGCTTCAACTGTAAGGCATGTAAATATGCATCACGAGAGAAAACAGATTTCACCTCGACGATAACAAAAAGATCCTTTAAAACCAAACAACTTATCAATTGTAAGACCACTTTCGTTGTATATTTGCTGGAATGTCCGTGTGGTCTCCAGTAAGTGGGCCGGACCGTGAGAAGTTTAAAGGTCCGCATACTGGAACACAAAGGCAATATCAGGAGGAAACTGGCAACACATAGCGTGCCGTTGCATTTTAGTTCAGTGCATGGGGGCGACCCTACAGGTTTCACCTATAGGGGAATAGAAATGGTCGCAGAGAACTGGAGGGGGGGGATAGACTCCAACGTCTACGCCAAAGGGAGATGTTTTGGATTTACCAGCTGAAAACCTTAACCCCCAATGGTTTGAATGTAGATTTGGACATCGCTGCGTTTGTTTAAATAAGAGTGCAATAAAACACAAATACATAACCCCAGTTATGAGTTTTTGATCTTTTTTCTGAGTATAGGATTCGCCATAAGGTAAGGGGCTCTAAGATATTTTGATATTGATTTCGATTTCATCACCCCATTTCTTTTGATTCTAGATACGTGGATAACCATCAAATAGCCAAGTTCCCAAATATCTTTGTCCTGACGTCCATATGTATGGATTACTGGTCCTTTGAGCTTAATTGCTAAGTTGTTAATATTTTAACTTTTTGAATAAGATATTTAGTAGAATTATGTTTTATTGATATGTACATTTTATGGATACATTGTAATGTAATAAATGTTGTAACAGGTGGAGGTTTAACTTATTTAAAAGGAAAGTATATTTTAGAAGTAGAATAAATCTGATTTTGTAATGAATAATATTTTTAGCAAATTTTAAATTATTTTTAAAGTAATGAGTGTACACTGGCGACACACTTTATTCGAGCTCGGCTAGTCCCACGAATTCGGGTATACCCGGGTGTATTGAGGTTTGTGACAGTTTTCTGCCCGAGTGCATTGAGGTATTTTCCAGGCAGGGATTGAAGCATTTTATTCCCGCTGGCTGCAATACTGCACAGTATATATATATATACTGCATTACAATTCATGAATTTATGCCATCTGGTAGACACGCAAAGCATTGCAGCCTATTAAATCCTAATCATTATCATTTAACAGATCAGCCGCCCGTCAGCCAGGCATGAACCCAGGCTGGGAAGGCAAACGCAACGGGGCTTGTCAGAGGTGAGGAGCGGCGCATTCCAGGTATCTGCCAGGTACATACTGGGTATTTGCTCGAATAAAGTGTGTCGGTGCAGTATGGGACAATTATAATTTATTTTTAACATAGAGTTTTAAGTGATTTTTGAAGGTGTTTGCACCTGAATGGAAGTATAATTAAGATTTGATCTATTGTATGTACATGACTAAGTAGTGGAGGAATGAGATTCCATTGGGATTATGCACTGTGAGTCAAAGCAGCCTCTCTGTATATCAGATAGGGAGCATGAGTGTTACATATTATGTGAAGGAGGACAGTATAACTGCTAATTACCCAATCATTACCAATAAACATTAACCAGGGTCTATATAAGTTAAGGAGACCCTCACTGCAGCACATTTTCCACATTCTGAGGAAGCCGTTTTTCACGGCGAAACGCGTTGCTCTAATCCACTACACCTTTTTGGACATTTGAGGCTTCCGTAGTCAGTGGAAGCAATCTGCAGACACAGCCGCGCGAGAGGTTTCCATCACCTCTGATTCCGGACGCGGAAGAAAGTGCAGCTGAGAGGCGGCTTGCCACCACGGCAGCGGGAATGCAGGGTTTTGTTATTTTTCATGTGAGTGCCATTTAATGTTGTTTTTAATGTTTAAATAAATCAGCAATTTTTTAAAGACACCACTGACCCCCTGCTGTTGCCTTACTTCACCCACCATTGCTTGCTGAACCGGAGAGGGAAGGAGGAATAACACGAAAGGACAGTGAAGGGAATACCCCATTCAACACCCTGCCTGTCAGCAGATGTGTGCACTGTACCACGGATAAGTCAACTAGAGGTACCCTACAGATACCTTTCAAGGATTGAGCTTACACATGGCCGTGTAAGTTATATATATATTTCTCTCCTTGATCCCATCCACCACTTCAATTAAACCATCTGGGTTAACAAGAAGCTGCAGCTACAAGATACCCATATATACTTTTACTCACACAGGCCCGTGTGAGTATTTAATTACCTGTTTATCTTATTAGCATACCCCACGCCCATTTTTTGTAAGGTTCTGCAAGGTTTTTGACCAGCTATTTGAATACTGTTATTGAAGGTTTGTGTTCTTTTCCCTCTAACCTCCTGCTCCCCCTATTTTTCGTTTGTTCCCATGCTTCATTACCATAGCGGATAGCCGCAAAGGTAAGGAATGATTGTTTATTTATATGTGTGTTTTACTCATAGTGTAGATGTGCAGAGGGTCTCCGGAGCTGAACCGAGATACAGGCCACTTTAGGGGGTGCCGGTATCCCTCTGCTTTGTTTACATTCCGCGGTCACGTGATCGGGACATTTAAATACAGAGGGATACCGGCACCTCATAAAGGGGCCTGTATCTCAGGAAGCAGGGGGTCCCCGGACCTGAAACCAATGCTGTTCAGCTCCGGAGACCCCCTGCACATCTACACTATGAGTAAAAATTGTTTTGATATATTTTTATTCTTGCTGATGTTTGCGCAGAGAGAGTGGCGGATCTCTCTCTGCTGACATCTCGGCAGGGGACGGCGTATCGCCAGGTTATCGGGTGACAGACTGTCTCGCCACCGGCTACTCTGCATTTTTGCTTTCGCAGTGATTCGGCCCTTCCTGAACACTGCGAGGGCAAATCGCCAAAATCATGCCGATATTGAACCCCTGCCGAGAGCACTTTTACGGCGCTTACTGCATGAGGCCCTTAGTCTAAATTTGTGTGTCATAAAACAAAATCAATAACATAGGTTGTGTTTCAGACAAAGCTAAGCGTGAATAATAGCCAGCACTGTCAGGTCAGTCATGCAATACATAACTAATGTGAATTGGAGCAATGTGTGTCCCCCTAGGAGGCTGGGATCCACCAGTTTCAGCAAAAGCAAAATGTGGGGAGTAACTCCATATATGGTTATGTGCGTCACAGATTCGACGTCCTAATAAGGGCACATGCATCATAGGACATGTTAATGATTGTGCTTTATGACACAGACTTAGTCTTTTAATTGTTTGCTTGTTTTATTGCACTACACAAATCACAGGCTTCACGGGTCACCTGTTTCACTTCGCGCCGTTTTGTTGATCTTAGGGCTATAAATAGAAAGCTTTATTCACCTGTATTGTATCTCGACAAAGGCCCCAGTGGGGACCGAAACATCCATCACACTTAAATAAATTCACATTATTGAAAACTCCAAGGGTGCATGATCTATTCGCTTACATGCTGCACATACCCTAACATCCATGACACCTTGGCTTTGCTTATCTACAGGGGTACCTTACCTCACTGACTTTCATTATATACTGTATGTAACGCATGTTCCCCCACCCGAAGGGAGATTCACTGCTGTTACCTGGTGTTGGTGCTACCTGTTAGGCTGCGTCCATGGATAGTGCTTGCTGGCGGAGGCGCGCTGAGGCTGAGGGAAAGCGGGTGCTTTCCCTGACCTTAGACAACGCGCCATCCGGGGGCATGTCGGGGGCATGTCGGCGGGCGGGCCAGTGACATCACGGAGCTGGTTCGCCCTCATTGGGCGAACCGCTCACGTGACCGGCCCTGCGCTCCGGCGAGCGCCAAATCTAAAATTTGCAAGCGTGCAGAAGCGTAGGCGAGCCCCTACTAAAGCCGCTCTCATTGCGTCTGTAGGGGCTCACTGGTGACCATGCCCGAGGCCTTAGGTTTACAAGAGGCTCTGAGCATCCGCCGTTATTGTTGGGGATAAGCAGGACAGGCTTTCAGTGCTGGGTGGTTCTTTCTCACTGGTACAGCGTCTCTATTCACACAGGGCCTATAGGAATAGGTGCAGTCCCCTTTGGAAAACATTCACTCCCTTCCTGAAGAACTGCAGCCTCAGGCAGGAGTATAAAACAGTAACTGGGGTCTTGATTCTTCATACAGCACAGCAGTATACCAACATGTACACTCTCTTGGTGCCTGGACTCAACCCCCAGGGCTTTAGACCCCAAAGGTCTATCCCTGACTCCCATACTCCCTGGTGGAATGTGGGGTAGCTGATCCCACTCCCCTCAGGGAGGGGAAGGAAGGTGAATCAGACTCCCAACTGTCTCTAAATTTAGGCTACAGCGTCTTTTTGTTACCAGGGGAGGGGCTCCAGGTCTAAGCCCCGTATGGATATTACAAAAACCATAAGCTACCCCTCCTGTCACTCAAGGGGACTGCTTACTACAGCAAGGGCAGATTTAACCCTAACACTGCCTGCGCTGGTACCAGGACTTACGTGCTAGAGAGAGGAATTCAGTAGCCAGAGGTTACATGGCTATATATATATATATATATGTAGAGGTATCAGTACCGTGTTAGCCGAGCTTCAATAATCAAAAAATAAATAGATGATACCGTTCTGTGGCTAACGAAATGCTTTTATTTGTGCGAGCTTTCGAGATACACTGATCTCTTCTTCCGGCGATGTTACAATGAATGAAGCAAGCAAAAGCTATACTATAAACAGTGTCTATTGGAATGTTATCTGTGCTGGTCCTTCCCCCGGTATGGATGTGTTTTGTGGCTGGAGGTGTCAAAAGGTTCCTGAAAGCAAGTGATGAAAGAGTGTGTATGTGTATCAGTGTGAATTAACATGAATGGAGAGCCCACAGTATATACAGTGCTTTACAAAAGGTGTGTGTGGAGTGGGAGCGGATATAAATGGTTTGGGTGGGTGTGGAAATGTGTGAGTTAGTAGCATAACTAAAAGTGTGTGGATACTATGTGGTCCCTATTGGTGTATAGGGATGAAAAAACAAGGAGTATATGTGTGTGTGTGTGTAATACAAACAGAAGGATACAAGCGACAGGATACCTTTCGTGGTCACATATAACCCACACCTAGGAGCCCTACGCAAGATCACCAGGAAACTACAACCCATCCTCCAGGAAGATACAAGACTGCAACAGGTCTTCCCTGAAGCACCCTTATTATCATACAGACAACCCCATAATCTCAAGAATATTATGGTGAGGAGTAAAGTATTCAGCAGTACAACTGAATGCGGGACAAAACCATGCCAGGACCCAAGATGCAAAACCTGCGCAATGCTATACACAGCGGACACAATACAAATACCACACAGGAATCGGGAATAAAAAATCAGAGGAAGGTTCACCTGTTCCTCCAGCAATGTCGTGTACCTCATCATGTGCATGAAATGCCCAGGGGGCTGCTACTACATAGGTGAGACAGGGCAGGGGATAAACAAGAGAATGAACCTGCCCCACCACAGCATCACACGCGGAACAAGAGACAGTCCTGTTGGCGAACATTTCTCTGACTCTGGCTATAAGATGAACGATCTGAGGGTTGCCATACTCAAAGGTAATCTTAAAACACCGAAAGAGAGACGGTTGCATGAATACAAATTTATGCAACTGTTCGGGACACTTAGCAGTGGCCTAAACAGAGATCGAAATTTTATGAGTCATTACTGACACAAGTGAACTCTCTTCCCATGAGCGCTAAAGGCCATGTCTGTACATACTGTGCTATATGTATGCACACACAGCTGTCTCTCACACATACTAATACTCCTTGTTTTTCCATCCCTATACACCAATAGGGACCACATAGTATCCACACACACTTTTAGTTATGCTACTAACTCACACATTTCCACACCCACCCACACCATTTATATCCGCTCCCACTCCACAAACACCTTTTGAAAAGCACTGTATATACTGTGGGCTCTCCATTCATGTTAATTCACACTGATACACATACACACTGCTTTCAGGAACCTTTTCACACCTCCAGCCATAAACACACATCCACACCGGGGGAAGGACCAGCACAGATAACATTCCAATAGACACTGTTTATAGTATAGCTTTTGCTTGCTTCATTCATTGTAACGTCGCCGGAAGAAGAGATCAGTGTATCTCGAAAGCTCGCACAAATAAAAGCATTTCGTTAGCCACAGAACGGTATCATCTATTTATTTTTTGATTATATATATATATATATTGTGACAGAAACCAGTGGTTGGTAATAAACTCCATATACAGGGCTCCCAGGATACTGAACAGTTTCTGTCCTGTCTAAGCTGAACAGGGCAGCCTCGTGGTACAGGCACTCCATTCCACAGTTTGTCTGCTGCCTGTTTTCTGTCACCTGTCATGCTGATTAGAGTTCAGGTATATAAGACCTGTTTCCTGTTTCCTCTGGGCCCCGCCCAAGAGCCTGGAAGGCTGCTGAACTGCAGAGGGGTGAGAAAGCCTCTTTCCCAAATCGCTTCATTCATTCTGTTAGTTTGTCTAAAGACTGCAAAGGTACTTATTTTGTTGGTGGAAGTGGACAAGCCACTTCCAACTCTGAGTCAGGGACATCTAAGTTTAAGTTATCGCTCAGACGAGCAGCTTTTTGTTTGGCTTTGTTTTCTGTTTAAACTGTGGCAGTCTCAGTGCCTGGGACTGAATAAACCAGGCATAGCCTGTTTAAAGGAACAGTACGTGACGTCTCATCATTTAACCTACCCTAAAAGACCGTGTTCTAACAGTCCCGGACAGACGGCGGAGCCCCGGAGTAAGCCGTTTGTCACATATGGTGGAGAATGCGGGCAGAACACTGAAAGGTCTGGGGGTTAAAGAACTTTAAAAAAAAAAAAAAAAAAAAAAAAGAAGGTTTTTTTTTCTCTCTCTCCAAACAAGATGGAAGACGTGGTGAGTGCGCTGGTACGCAATGTCGCTGTCCAGAAAGACGCGAATGAAGCCCAGCAACAGGCGAGTGAAACCCAGCGACAGCTGTTAATAGCCCAGCAAGAGACTAATGCAAACCAGCAAGAGACAAACCGCCTGCTGAGAGAGGAGCAAAAGCGGTTCGCTCAGGGCTTACAGCAGGAACTCGAGATCCTGAGGGGGACTATCAGTAACCTTCCACTGGCAGAGGCAGCCCCAGTTCCGAAAATGACCAGGGCAAGCCACTACCTTCAGAAGATGGGACCCTCGGATGATGTGGAAGCCTATCTTCTCACGTTTGAACGCACGGCACAGAGAGAGGGATGGCCAGAAGCTGAGTGGGCTGGTCTAATCGCACCCTTCCTAAGCGGCGAACCCCAGAAGGCTTACTTTGATCTAGAGCCAGCCGAAGCTAACGTCTATGCAAAATTGAAGTTCGAGATCCTCGCCCGCCTCGGCGTAACCACGGCTGTTCGTGCCCAAAGGTTTCACGCATGGTCCTTCACGATGGATAAAGCCACCCGAAGCCAGATGTATGACCTCATCCACCTCGCCCGGAAGTGGCTACAACCCGAGATCAACTCAGCAAGCCACATCGTGGAACGGTTGGTCATGGACCAGTTCTTGAGGAAACTTCCCTCTGCCTTACGCCGTTGGGTCAGTCGGAGTGACCCCCACAATGCGGATGAGCTTGTGGCCCTTGTAGAAAGGTACAGTGCAGCAGAAGAGCACCCGCAACCCACAGTCGTGGAGCAACCCCACTATCCGAGGTTCCAGGACTCTTCCAGAGACGGTAAAAGGGTACCGGGGTTAAGGGGCGCTGAAGAGCGGCGACCACCTTCACGCCGCTCCAGCAACAGTGGTTCGCACACTAAGGGCAATAGCCAACATGGGGAGCCGGGAAAAGGCTCTAAGTGGGACACAGACTATGTACCTAAATGTGTAAATTGTCATGAGAGGGGCCACACAGCAAAAATCTGCCCACTAAATGATGAGCCCATGCAATGCAACAGCGTGGAACCTTATTCGCTGTTGTCCCAATGTATGGGCCCTAGCCCAGAGGACCCCTTGAATAACCATCTGTGGGCATTTGTAAAGGTTAATGGTAAGAGGGTTCGGGAACTTCTTGACTCTGGGAGTATGGTCACACTAGTGTCCGAATACCTATTGCCCATTAAGAAGAAACAGGTAAACAGTTCACAAAGAGTGGCAATTTGTTGTATACATGGGGATAATCATGAATATTCCACTGTTGATGTTTTTTTTGAAACAGAATTTGGTTCTTTAGATTTCAAGGTGGGTGTTGTACCCAAACTGGCACATGATGTGTTAATAGGGACCGACTTTCCCCATTTTCTAAAAATGTGGTCCCCAGCTCAGAATAGCGCCCAGAGTTCAATAGCAGACCATAACGAAGTGTTAGAAGAAACAAATCCTTTCCCTTTTTCAGAAATGGAGGTTGACGAGGGCCCAAATAAGAAGGGGGAAAAGGAGGAGTGCTGTGAAATTCCCTTCCCCATCACTACTTTGGTAGGGAATACCCCAAATCAAGATGTTGATCAGGCACTTACCACCCCAGTACAGGATAAGACCCTCGCTGACCTAGAGGTCAGTCCTGGGAGTTTTAAGAAGGCCCAGTGGGAGGACCCCACATTAGCGGTAGCAAGGGGAAATATACGGGACCAGAATAGTACTCATGGCCAACCAGATAGGTCACTTGCTTACCCCTACTTCGAGGTAGAGAACGACCTAGTATATCGGGTTGATAAAAGAAAATCAGTTACAACTAAACAATTGTTGGTACCACGGACATTCCGTAACGTAGTATTACACCTCGCACATAGTCATCCATTGGGGGGACACCTAGGGGTGGAAAAGACAAAAGAAAAGGTTCTCCGAAGCTTTTATTGGCCTGGGGTTCTGGCAGAAATTACAAACTATTGTTCCTCATGCCCAGAATGTCAGATCACCACCCCGTTCAAAGCATACCGCAGCCCATTGGTACCCCTTCCCATAATAGAGGTACCATTTGACCGGATTGCTATGGATCTAGTAGGACCCCTAATAAAGTCTGCTAGGGGACATCAGCATATATTGGTAATATTAGATTATGCTACCCGATATCCGGAGGCAGTTCCCCTACGTAGCACCTCTGCTAAAAACATAGCAAAAGAGTTAGTACTTCTGTTTTCCCGGGTCGGAATTCCTAAAGAGATCTTATCTGACCAGGGAACACCATTTATGTCCCAAGTAACAAAAGAGCTATGTAAACTCCTAAAAATCAAGCATCTCAGAACCTCAGTCTATCATCCACAAACAGATGGTTTAGTGGAAAGGTTCAATAAAACCTTAAAGAGCATGTTACGCCGGGCGGTCGATAAGGATGGGAAAAACTGGGACTGTTTGTTACCATACCTGTTATTTGCCATTAGGGAAGTTCCCCAGTCATCCACAGGCTTCTCCCCGTTCGAACTATTGTATGGCCGACATCCAAGGGGCTTACTGGATATAGCCAAAGAAACTTGGGAACACGAGGTTACCCCTTACAGAAGTGTAATAGAGCATGTTGCCCAAATGCAGGACCGCATTGCTGCAGTCCTACCCATAGTGAGGGAACACATGGAGAAAGCTCAAGAAGCACAAAGGAATACGTATAATAAGGGTGCTAGGGTCAGAATTTTTTTTCCAGGTGATAGGGTACTAGTTCTGGTTCCCACCGTGGAGAGTAAATTCCTTGCTAAATGGCATGGGCCATATGAGGTCTTGGAAAGAGTGGGAGAAGTAAATTATAGGGTAAGGCAGCCAGGTAGGAGGAAACCTGAGCAAATTTACCATATAAACCTACTCAAGCCCTGGAAAGATAGAGAGGTCTTGTTAACCCTAGTACCCCCAGGTCCGTCAGAGAATCAAGAAACTGACCCAGAGGTTAGCATAGCTGAAACACTGTCCGTGCATCAGAAACGAGAGGTCCAGAGTTTAGTGAGAAGGAACAAAGAAATCTTCTCTACACAGCCAGGTAAAACTAACGTAATTAAACATGACATAGTCTCTGAACCGGGGGTCCGAGTTAACCTTAAACCGTACCGAATCCCAGAGGCCAAGAGAGAGGCTATAAGTTTAGAGGTTAAAAAAATGCTAAAACTAGGCGTAATTGAGGAATCCCAAAGTGGGTGGAACAGCCCTATAGTTTTAGTCCCAAAGCCAGACGGTACAACAAGGTTTTGTAATGACTACCGGAAACTAAACGCGGTGTCAAAATTTGATACTTATCCTATGCCCAGGGTGGATGAACTTGTAGAGAGACTGGGCAAAGCCCGATATCTCACAACCCTAGACCTAACAAAAGGGTACTGGCAGGTTCCCCTCACAGAAAGGGCAAAAGAAAAAACAGCCTTCTCAACCCCAGACGGCCTCTTTCAATATAAGGTGCTGCCTTTTGGCTTACATGGAGCTCCCGCCACATTCCAAAGAATGATGGATAAAATTTTAAAACCACATGTTCGGTACGCTGCCGCCTACCTGGATGATGTGGTAATCCATAGTGAAGATTGGCAGTCCCACCTTCCAAAGGTCCAAGCTGTGCTCGACGCAGTTCGGTCTGCTGGACTAACTGCTAACCCCGCTAAATGCACTATTGGTCTGGAGGAGGCCATGTATCTGGGGTATTCTATTGGTAGAGGGTTACTCAAACCACAAACACTCAAAGTAGAGGCGATACAAAATTGGCCAAGGCCAGTCACAAAAAAACAAGTAAGGACCTTTTTGGGGTTAATTGGCTACTATAGGAGGTTTATTCCCAATTTTGCAACTAAGGCAACCCCACTAACCGACCTCACAAAAGCAAGAGGACCGCTAATGGTAAAGTGGTCCCCCGAAGCCGAACAGGCCTTTAGAAGCCTGAAAGAAGCTCTCTGTGCCCAACCAGTGTTGGTCACACCTGACTTCTCCAAAGAGTTCGTAGTCCAAACCGACGCATCTGAGGTAGGGCTGGGGGCGGTACTCTCCCAGGAGTCTCAAGGGGAGGAGCACCCCATCCTTTATTTAAGTAGGAAACTAAATCCCCAGGAGAAAAATTACTCCATAGTCGAGAAAGAGTGTCTCGCAATAAAGTGGGCTGTAGAGACACTCAAGTATTATCTGTTGGGGAGAAAGTTCCGATTGGTCACAGATCATGCACCCCTTACCTGGATGTGTCAAAATAGGGAGAAGAACGCTAGGGTGACCAGGTGGTTCCTAAGCCTACAGCCCTTTAAATTTTCTGTGGAACACAGGTCGGGGCACAAACATGGCAATGCCGACGGGTTGTCAAGGATGCACTCCCTAATATCCATGGTCGCTCACCCCTCGAGGTCTGAGCTGGGGGGGAGGATATGTGACAGAAACCAGGGGTTGGTAATAAACTCCATATACAGGGCTCCCAGGATACTGAACAGTTTCTGTCCTGTCTAAGCTGAACAGGGCAGCCTCGTGGTACAGGCACTCCATTCCACAGTTTGTCTGCTGCCTGTTTTCTGTCACCTGTCATGCTGATTAGAGTTCAGGTATATAAGACCTGTTTCCTGTTTCCTCTGGGCCCCGCCCAAGAGCCTGGAAGGCTGCTGAACTGCAGAGGGGTGAGAAAGCCTCTTTCCCAAATCGCTTCATTCATTCTGTTAGTTTGTCTAAAGACTGCAAAGGTACTTATTTTGTTGGTGGAAGTGGACAAGCCACTTCCAACTCTGAGTCAGGGACATCTAAGTTTAAGTTATCGCTCAGACGAGCAGCTTTTTGTTTGGCTTTGTTTTCTGTTTAAACTGTGGCAGTCTCAGTGCCTGGGACTGAATAAACCAGGCATAGCCTGTTTAAAGGAACAGTACGTGACGTCTCATCATTTAACCTACCCTAAAAGACCGTGTTCTAACAGTCCCGGACAGACGGCGGAGCCCCGGAGTAAGCCGTTTGTCACAATATATATATATATATATATACACACACACATTTATATGTATGTGTGTTTAAAGAAGTACACTAGAAGTGTCTATAAAATTAGTGACTCACTCATATAAAGAAAAAAGTATATATATATATATATATATATATATATACAGGCATACCCCGCAGTAACGTACGCAATGGGACCGGAGCATGTATGTAAAGCGAAAATGTACTTAAAGTGAAGCACTACCTTTTTTCAACTTATCGATGCATGTACTCTACTGCAATCGTCATATACGTGCATAACTGATGTAAATAACGCATGTGTAACAGGCTCTATAGTCTCCCCGCTTGCGCACAGCTTCGGTACAGGTAGGGAGCCAGTATTGCTGTTCAGGTCGTGCTGACAGGCGCATGCGCGAGCTGCCGTTTGCCTATTGGGCGATATGTCCTTACTCGCGAGTGTACTTAAAGTGAGTGTCCTTAAACCGGGGTATGCCTATATATATATATATATATATAATCAAATACAAATAGACGATACCAATCTGTGGCTAACGAAATGCTTTTATTTGTGCGAGCTTTCACTGATCTCTTCCGGCGATGTTACAAAGATAGAGGATTCCCGAAGTTAACAGTCAAGGAGCTCTCTAAAGACGGACTAAGCAGTTGGGTGACTCCGCTACCAGTCCGTTCACCAAAAAGACGCCTCCTGAACAATAGAGAACCTGTCATCTCTAGGCTCACTTCGCTCCGCCGCAACCCACAAAGGGAGCCGGAGATCAAAAGCAACTTTGTGGCCTTCATCCAAAAGATATTCTTTACCGGCCACGCAAAACCAGCAATTCTAATGAAGAAAGGTGAAGAATGTCGGTACCTCCAATCACCTGGGGCCTACCACCCTCAGGAACCCGATCAAATCCGGGTAGTGTTCAACCCCAGCGCTCAACTCCAGGGAGTCTCCCTGGATGACGCCCTCCTCACTGGACCAGACTTGACGATCAGTTTTCCAGGGACATTAATCCGCTTCCGCAAGGAACCAAAAGCTATCTCCTCCCGCCAAACGCCAGGTGATGGGATGACAAACTACCATGACTGGCACATCCATGAGGTGATGCACTCTGTAGAGGAAACTACAGAGTCAAAGGGACTGTTCTCTCACAAAGTTGAAAGGAAACAGTGCCAGAGACTTTCACAGAAAGACATTGTGGTGAAACCAGCAAACCTGGAGCGGTTCATCCACCCAACATCCTTTGCTAAAAGACTTTGCCAAGGGATTTCAACACCAGTGGTGCCGGCCGGTATCACCTCGTCATGTGGACATGGACTTTGCATTATTATGTTGTTATGTTGTATGCATTGCACATATGTTCCACATAGCCTGCCATATAGTGGTATCTACAGATACCAGACGGGGAGTGTCATAGAACAGGAATACCCCTGTCTGCACTTCTGTCTCACCCCCCCCCTTGTCCTTGCAGCCCTGCTTGTCAGCCTGATTAGTGCCAGCTGTATGTGTTTGGTTCTACACACAAACACAGTGCCATTTCTCCTCTCCCAGCAGCTTGCTGCATTAAACATGCTACATTTTGCTACATGTTGCAGCTTCCCCAGGCACTCCTGTGAGTTGCCATGGCAGCCCCAGCCTTTCTCCCAAATGGGTTAGTCTGTTGTCTCCCCCTCTGTTCTGCCCACAGATGGTCTGTCCCCAGACTATCTTATCACCCAGCATACACTGCTTCTTCCTTTCCACCATTTTCCCTGGATTCGTGAGTACCTCTCTGTAACCCCTGTAATGGTGCTGAAGGAGAATCTTTTCACCTCCCTTTACTACTGAGCACACACAGAGATACCTACACCTCTACACAAGCAACTGTATTTACCTACTTTCACCAAAATAAAGTAAGAAAAGAAACAGACCTTGTCGTGCTTGGAAAAGAGGGCGAGTTGACACTATCTGAGCTAAGTCATCCCCACGTGACCCTCTGGCTTCCTCAATATGCACTATTTTTTAAGTAGATTGCTAGAATATTTTGTCTATAAGTAGACAAACCAGGCTCTCTCTAGATCATTGGAGATGATAATTTCTGATGTGTATATGTGTATTGTAAAAGGATTATGTAAGTATTATAATATATTATCCCTCTTGCGTTTGGCAATAGGGTTCTATGAATGGTTTATATTTTGTCACGATTTATAGGTTAAACTATCACTAATGTCATTACATTCATTCATTCTGAACCCCTTCAGTGTACATCTGCTTTGCCCCAAAGGCAGACGCTTGATGGGGCTCCCTAAGAGCTGCTCCCTTCTGCACAGGACCAGCGTGCTAAGGGATAACATTTGCTTGCACTTTGTGGAAAGTCAACCCCACCCACTGGAATGTTAATGAGCCAAGAGGACAAAGGACTTTGTATTCGCAGCTGCATTCATTCTGAACCCCTGCAGTGTACATCTGCGTCCCCTCAAAGGTGAACAGCCTTTGGCACAGCTGAAGGGCAGCTAAAGGGTGTGAGTCGGTTGCTGCCTTTTGCTGATGTTTGCTGATGTTAAAGCTTCTCTATTTCAATCTGAAACTCACCAGGCCTTTATCCCCCTGTGCCCAATTTTCCAACTCTCTGTCCATTAAATGTCTGTGATTTGACTGTATAACCTCTGTTCTTTTAATATAACCATGTATTATTAGAAAAAAGTGTCCAGGACATAACTGAAAACGAGAGAAAACCCTCAATGTATTACTTCCTGGTAAAACATTTTTATAAATAAAACATGGGGGTTGGGATTAATGCAGTATGTGCTGCTGACTCAACAGAAGAAGCACAATTTGCAGCACTTGCTAGTGGTATGCTCAGTGTTTGTCTAGGCTTTATTGTGTTTCATATGCACCTAATGAGTGTAAGGACTCTGCCCGATTCGTGCCAGGTTTTGCAACAGTTCAGGTTTTCCAGGTTGCCTGCCCTTATTGCACAGTTCATCCATTTTGTTTACTCGCGGTTCTGCTACATAAAGCTGCAGTTCCTAGTGGGAGTCACCGAGCAAGGTACTAGTTTTTGCAGCTCCTGTTGGTCTTCGCTGTCACGCCTTTCCCTTTTGTCTGTTTGGATTCCTTTGTTGATGACTCTGGACCGTGACCCCGACCTCGCTCCTTTCCGCCTGCCCTGACCGTTTGCCTGTCACCTAGACTCTGCACCAGTGCCGTCTGCCCTGACCTTTTGTCTGTCACCTGGACTCTGCACCACTACCGCCAGCCCTGACCTCCGGCCTACTTACTGACTACGGATACTCTAACAGGACTCTGTCCCTGGGATCTGGTCGGTTATTCTGCTGCCCTAACTTAGCCCTGAGGCTCCGCTTCATGGTTCGAGATGAGCACCATCACATTTTAGCATGCTGTTTATGTAACGCCATCTTGACAAAGGACTCATTGGGGTCCGAAACATCTATTTTTACTCTTAGCAAAATAAGTGTGTATAACGATTTTCAAATCTGAGTGCTGACTTTTTTCTACACCATATATATATTATTAGGCTTGTTTTGTGACTTGTACAATGTTTCAATAGAGATATTTCTATCGAAGTACAATTGTGGAGCAGCGATGTACTCGCTTATGTCTTACTACTTATTACTTATGTCTTTTTGGGCATAACAAAGGTACTTCAGTTCAACATCAGGGCCTTACAACCCATTACCCTATATGTAAGGCAGGGGCGTGCAAACTTTTTATCCTGCGCCCCCCTGCCTGCTCTCCTGCGTTTTGCGCCCCTCCCCCCTCCTTAGTATGCAGCGTCAAATGATGCAGCTGGGTCATGTGACATCACGTCATGTGACCCTCAGCATCATTTGACGCGTGTGCCGTCACGTCACATGACCCCGTGGCGTCATTTGACGCTGCGTTGCCATGGACACGAGTGACGCCGGCAGAGTAAAGGTAAGTTTTAGAGTTGCAGAAGCCTCACGCGATCCCCCGGCATTTAATTTAAATGCCTCGGGGAAGAGCGCAAAGCCTCTGCAATCGCCCGCGCCCCCCCAGAGAAATCCAGCACCCCCCCACTTTGCGCACCGCTGATCTATAGGATAAAAAAAAAGCAAAATTGACACAGTGTCTAAAATTTTTGTCGTTCAGTGACACTACCCAAATGACTATTTTAGCC
Source organism: Ascaphus truei (assembly GCF_040206685.1). Lineage (NCBI taxonomy): Eukaryota > Metazoa > Chordata > Amphibia > Anura > Ascaphidae > Ascaphus > Ascaphus truei. Next base: position 401,102,910 of record NC_134486.1, read on the forward strand.
ACATTACAATGCTGAAACAGCTAGTCTGTGTGGTTGACTCACATCCCCCAGTGTCTTTCTAAATAACCGTGAAATTGGCACAACTAAATCGTTTCCTGAAAAGGCAGTGAAACAGACCAGAGTTTTAGGTCAGCTGTCAGCACAGATGGGTGTTCTAAAATTAGATGCCGGTAAGCAAAAGTATGTTTGCAATGCTCACTGTGGTGACTTAGGAGGCATGAGCTGCAGATATGTTTAACTGAAACAGTATTCATGCGAAACACCAAGAGGTGACTAAAATCAACAGAGACACCAAGAAGTCTGAAGCTGTATGCTTTCCATTCGCTTCCAGACACTCAATCAGATAACTAAATCAACGCCAATACCCCAGGATTTTGATGGTGCTATTATTCTTGTTCTTATTCTTGTTATGTACAAATAATTTTAAAAAAATGAACTGCAATTGGTTTGTTGTTTGATTATGTATGTTTTTATATCTTTATTTACGGTATATAGCGCCATCTATGCATACAGCTCTTCACAGCAGTAATACACGGGACATACTAATATAACGCATAATGGGAATAAGCGCTAAAGAGATAAAAGTAACATTAGGAAAATGCCCCAAAGAGCTTTATGGATTATGATGTCTCCTATTGAATCCCCACTCTACAAAACGATACGTTGACACAAAGACCCGCAAGATGGAAATGATGTTTTAGAATTGATTTTTCCCCAAATTGCCTCTATATATTACTTTATCGAGGGACATACGATATACATACATAGCAAGACTCTGGTGATGCGGCTGAGAATGCAATAAAACACGGCTCTGGAGACAGTGTCTGCCCCGGCTCTATGCTTAAGGATGGACTCCCAACAGCAATAATCCTCCAGTCACGGTTGCCTCGGTGTTAGAGACAATAAGTCTTGCTATATCTGTATTTAATACACTGTGCTATTCCATAAGGCACCCTACAGCCCATTCACTTAAAGGTGTATTATGGCCTAGCACCAATTAGTAAATATGGGCCTAAGTGGGTTATTGAACCTTGATAGCGCTAAACTGATGACTATCACACAGAAACATCCATTGAAGTCAATGGGAGCTTCGGTGTGATAATGTGTGATAATGCCCCGATCTGCACTATCACAGACTCGGTAATTATCGTATAGAAATTCACATTGACTTCAATGGGAGTGTCTGTGATATATTGGCACGATTACAGTTTAATGAATAACCCCCTATGGGGTAACTCTATTTTGTCCAAATGGGGGGCTGCTATTGGCAACTTCGGATAATATAAAACTGCATCCTGAGTCTCTTACACATAGACAGACTGAAGGCATGTTACAAACAAAGGGAAGCGAGGGAAGGAGTGGGGTTGAAGGGGAGTTTATTAAAGGGAGTGGCTGATAGGAGTGGCCAGAGCAAGTAAAAAAGTTGGGAACGAGACAGAAAAAAAGAAATAATATTTGCATTAATCAGATACCAAGACGGGATTCATCAAAACTGTGGGGGATGAGCTTGGCGGAATTACAGTATGATGAGCAGATTAATAGGAGAGTGGAGATGCATAAAGGTATGACATGAGATCACAAGTCAGGGGACGGCACCAGCAACACTTAGGGCAGCCGGTTGAGGAAAGAAGGGATGTTGTTGGCAGTATAATGAGGGTTAGTGCAAGAGCGTAGGGCGGTGTAAAGGTAAACACCAATATTTGTTTTATGGAAAGGGAAAGTATCTACTGGCGCCAATTAAGATATATACTGCAAAAGGATATAAGAAAACCAAGCCTGTTGGCTGTAGACACGAAACTCCTCACGTTGTGCTTAAAGAAAAGAAAAAGCACAACACATAGCGTAATACTGTGACTATAAGCGGACAACACTTAACAACATGTAACAGCTGAAAAATAAATTGGTGAAATCTCAATATTAAAACATTTAATAACAATTATAAATAATATATATTACACACGGACATTTAATAAACAAATAATGCGATAAAAATAGAAGCACTCTGCACCGCCGATGGAGATAGTAGCAATGCCTACTCACCAGATGGAATGAGTAAGTAGGCGGTGGATAATTTTGAGAGTGTCCCCTCTCGTTTGTAAAGCTGCTCTCTGCTGGCTGGCGTCTCTGGGACCGTAAGTGTGGAGATCTTGGTACGGTGCCTTCCGCGACTCACTTGGGAAGACGCCCAGGAGGTGATGAACAGCAACAGCTGATTCAATACGCCGTCGACATCAGCAGGAAAACCAGTTAGCAGCAAACGCAGATTCAGCAGCAGCAGCTGATGCAGCACGCCGTCGGTGTCAGCGGGCTGGCTGGTCTGCTGCAAGCGCAGATGGAACTGAGCGTGGGGATACAATCTCCAAAGTGTAGAGTGCTAAAACGCCACCCTACGCGTTTCGAAAGGCTCTCTGCTTTCTTCCTCAGGGGTATATAAAATATGGAGTCCAACATAGTCCCTTAAATACAAAATCTGTGATTTACAGGGATTGATTTCACCTGCAGTCCAAAAGCACTTGTGCAATAGGTGTAATGAGGAAGTCCTTAGACATAGTAATTCTGTCACCTGTGCTTTGAAAATGTTCATATAAAGTGCTACTGCAAGTAGTTATAATCAGCTGTTACATTTAACAAACAATTGAAACATACATTACTCATATTAACATACAACAATTAACATATATAAAATAAGAGGATAATAATAGGCTTATGTGTGTGTGAATATACTCGATTCTACTAAATAATTAAAGGAGATGTTTAAATCTAACCTATTCGTGACCTATTAAATTATAAGTGAATTAATGATATATTATATATTCTAAGTGTATTGTCTAAGTGATTATGTTATTAAATAATAAACTATGTGAATATTTATATATATTGATTATTTAAAGTGCTCATATTCTTTTATTATACTAAAAGTCAAGTATTTGAGGAGTACTATAATATTAATATATGAACTTTATGGGCTGGATTATCTAATGGATAATCTGATCATTAACCTACCAAAAAGGATTTTAAATCAAATTCTACATTTAGGCCCATTGGGGATAGAGTACGTAATTCATAAATCCAATAGGATTCTCTTCTCCCCAATAGGCTTAAAGTATTTCCTCCTCTCCAATGTGGAGTGATACACTCGATGGCCACACATTTTAGACCCTTAGGATCTTGATTGTGCACTCGAAGAAAATGATTAGAAACATTGTGTGTAACTAAACCAGTTTTAATATTATATATATGTTCATACAAACGTCTTTTAATAGCTCTAGAGGTCATACCCACATACTGCAGACCACATGGACATTCAAGCAAATAAATAACGAAAGAACTGTTGCATGTAATATGTTGCTTAATTTTATAACTTTTTTGAGATTTGTTTGAAATGAAATCAGATTTCTTAGTGCTATATTTACATGCGGTACATTTGTTACAGGGGAAATATCCCGCACAGGGTACCATTTTTCTATGAGTAGGTTGCAGCGGTGGACAGCTAGGTGCCAGTCTCTGACCTATATTTGGAGCTTTAGTAAAAATAATATGTGGATAATCGGGTAAAATGCCCTCTAGATCTTTATCCTTTTTTAATATTGGCCAATATTTTTTAAGAGTTTTACGTATACTAGGAGCCATCTGGTTAAATTGAGTAACAAATGACAAATTTCCTGATGTATTAATATTTTTATTTTTATTTTTGTATTGTAAGAGACTGGTCCTGTCCATCGCTGCAACCTCAGCAATGGTTGTGTCTAAATCAAGCGGGGGATATTTCCTCTCCAGAAATTTTTTCTTAAGATCTGCTGCCTGGGTTTTGAATGTGTCTGGATGGGAGCTGTTTCTTTTTAGTCGAATGAACTGTCCCTTAGGAATATTTTTGACCCATGTGGGATTATGGTGACTTTGTGCATGTAAATAATTGTTTGACTGAACCGGTTTAAAATACGTGCTGGTGTGAATGCAATTATTTTTAATAGTTAACTCTAAATCTAAAAATTGTATTTTGTTAGGGCTTGTGATGAATGTGAATTTTAAATTATTATTATTATTATTCATGTATAATTGAAACTGTGATAACTGTGCTTGTGTACCTGACCAAATAAAAATGATATCATCTATGTAGCGCCGCCACAGTACCAAGTTTGCACTATAGGGACAACTGGACCATATATGTTGTTCCTCCCAGTTGCCCATAAACAAATTAGCATAACTAGGTGCAAACTTGGTACCCATGGCGGTGCCACATACCTGCAAATAATAAGACTTATTAAAATAAAAAAAGTTATGACAAAGAATAAATCTAATACCTAAAATAAGAAAATCTTTGTATTCTTTGGATATAGATGGGTCATTATTAAGGGTGTTCAAGACTGATTCACATCCATGATCATGATTGATTATTGTGTATAAGGAATTAACGTCGGCTGTAACAAATAAATAATGAGGTTGCCATTGAATGTCCTGTAGGGTCTGCAGTATGTGGGTAGTATCCCGTAGATAGGAAGGTAATTGTACGACATATTTTTGAAGTTGTTTATCTATATATTGAGATAGGTGTGATGTTAATGACTGAATGCCCGATATGATAGGGCGACCTGGGGGAAAATTTATATTTTTATGTATTTTAGGTATTATGTAAAAAAGGGGTAGTTTAGGGTATTTATTATAAAGAAATTCAAATTCTTTTGGAGTAATTAAATGCTGATCCAAACCTAATGTTAAATAGTTAAATAATTTTTGTTGATATTGTATAGTTGGATTTGATGGGAGGAGTTGGTAAGTGGACCTGTCTGATAAGATTCTTAATGACTCAGTGATGTAATAAGATTTGTCCATGATTACCAACCCCCCCCTTTATCAGCCGGTTTTATGATTATGTTATCATTTTCTTCGAGTGCACGTAACGTTAATTTCTCGTCTTTGCTAAGGTTATCTGATTTTACTTTAAAGTTTCTACTTAGACTTTCTAAGTCGTCTGTGACCATCTGAGCGAATGTATCCACAAAAGGACCGCTTACAAACCTAGGAAAGAAGGTTGAGGGATTCTTAAATGTAGATGTAGCAGCAGTAATAGGTAGATTAGTGTTAGTGTAAATTCTAGATACTGCGTCCCTTGTGAAATATTTTTTAAGACACAATTTACGCACGTATCTTTGAATGTCAACATATAGTTTAAAACTATCTGGCCCAGTAACTGGAGCAAAGGATAATCCTTTCGTTAGCAACTTTGATTCTTTAGTGGAAATTGGATATTGACTTATGTTAAAGATGTTATTATATATACTTTTATTTAATGTTTTAGTACCTTTCCCAATTTTTCTCCCTCCTCTCGTTCCTCTAACGTGTTTTTTCTTTTCCTGGTGTCTTTTAAGGAACCCTCTTTTCCCAATAGATCTCTTATTACTTCCCTTGCTTGTTTGGGTTCCCTCGTCTGTCGCCAGTCTAAAAAAGAGAACGTATTTTTCTCTTCTTCACGACTGTGACTGGGGAGATGTTGTTCCCTGTCAAGATCGATAAGGGGTTGGTACTTGTTTTGATGATGATACTGATTAAATATATTGTCAGTATCTTTATCATAAACATTGACTAATGTAATGGGAGGTGTGGGGGGAGCTGGGTTTTTGGTTTTAACACTACTAGTGACCAATTTAGTATTGGATGGAATTGATGGTCTTCTGGTCATTTTTGGAGCTATAAATTGTACTGGTTCAGGTAGTATACTTCTAGTACTTTCAACAGTTTTCCTATAATTAGATGGAATTTTGTGTGAATAATCTCTGTTGTACCTGTATTTTTCATTATCTTGTCTGGGTTTTTTCCAGTTTCTATAGCATCCTGTAACATAATCAGTTTTATCACGTTGGAATTTAAGTTGCTTTGAGGCAATAGTATCCTTCTGTAATTTGTCCATTTTATTTTTAATTCTAGTTTCCAACATAGGTAGTTCACTGTTATCTTTATATTTTTCAAAATAACCTTTCATGTCATTAATATCTTTGTCAAGTGTTTGTAGACAAACTTTGCGTTTGGATATTAATAACCGCATTAATTCGAATGAGCAGCTGTCTAGGATGCGGTTCCACTCTAAAATAAATGATTCACTTTTGAAATCAGTAGTAGGTTTTTTAAATAGCCTTAGGCCACGTGGAATCCGTTTTTGCTCAATATATTTTTCAATTGTGATTGCATCCCACAGCTGCTTATTTTCATCAATGAGTAATTTCTCTAATTTATTAGCCATAATTTCCATATCATTTGAAACATCATCTACTAAAATAGGGGTTTCTTTGTCGGCAAATATGTTATTAATATCTATGTTTCTGTTAACTCTCTGAGCAAACAGTTGTGACATAATTGTCCAAGGAAGCTGCTAGCCTTTAAGGGGGAAAATGCACATAAAAACAACAAAACAGGCAGCGCTACCCACAATAGTATGACAGAGTATATATTACCTTATGTATAAATGACCAAACATGCATAAGGGGCTGCCCAAGATACAAAAAACTGACCCCCTGGTCAGAACTATAGTATGGAAAGGGAAAGTATCTACTGGCGCCAATTAAGATATATACTGCAAAAGGATATAAGAAAACCAAGCCTGTTGGCTGTAGACACGAAACTCCTCACGTTGTGCTTAAAGAAAAGAAAAAGCACAACACATAGCGTAATACTGTGACTATAAGCGGACAACACTTAACAACATGTAACAGCTGAAAAATAAATTGGTGAAATCTCAATATTAAAACATTTAATAACAATTATAAATAATATATATTACACACGGACATTTAATAAACAAATAATGCGATAAAAATAGAAGCACTCTGCACCGCCGATGGAGATAGTAGCAATGCCTACTCACCAGATGGAATGAGTAAGTAGGCGGTGGATAATTTTGAGAGTATCCCCTCTCGTTTGTAAAGCTGCTCTCTGCTGGCTGGCGTCTCTGGGACCGTAAGTGTGGAGATCTTGGTACGGTGCCTTCCGCGACTCACTTGGGAAGACGCCCAGGAGGTGATGAACAGCAACAGCTGATTCAATACGCCGTCGACATCAGCAGGAAAACCAGTTAGCAGCAAACGCAGATTCAGCAGCAGCAGCTGATGCAGCACGCCGTCGGTGTCAGCGGGCTGGCTGGTCTGCTGCAAGCGCAGATGGAACTGAGCGTGGGGATACAATCTCCAAAGTGTAGAGTGCTAAAACGCCACCCTACGCGTTTCGAAAGGCTCTCTGCTTTCTTCCTCAGGGGTATATAAAATATGGAGTCCAACATAGTCCCTTAAATACAAAATCTGTGATTTACAGGGATTGATTTCACCTGCAGTCCAAAAGCACTTGTGCAATAGGTGTAATGAGGAAGTCCTTAGACATAGTAATTCTGTCACCTGTGCTTTGAAAATGTTCATATAAAGTGCTACTGCAAGTAGTTATAATCAGCTGTTACATTTAACAAACAATTGAAACATACATTACTCATATTAACATACAACAATTAACATATATAAAATAAGAGGATAATAATAGGCTTATGTGTGTGTGAATATACTCTATTCTACTAAATAATTAAAGGAGATGTTTAAATCTAACCTATTCGTGACCTATTCAATTATAAGTGAATTAATGATATATTATATATTCTAAGTGTATTGTCTAAGTGATTATGTTATTAAATAATAAACTATGTGAATATTTATATATATTGATTATTTAAAGTGCTCATATTCTTTTATTATACTAAAAGTCAAGTATTTGAGGAGTACTATAATATTAATATATGAACTTTATGGGCTGGATTATCTAATGGATAATCTGATCATTAACCTACCAAAAAGGATTTTAAATCAAATTCTACATTTAGGCCCATTGGGGATAGAGTACGTAATTCATAAATCCAATAGGATTCTCTTCTCCCCAATAGGCTTAAAGTATTTCCTCCTCTCCAATGTGGAGTGATACACTCGATGGCCACACATTTTAGACCCTTAGGATCTTGATTGTGCACTCGAAGAAAATGATTAGAAACATTGTGTGTAACTAAACCAGTTTTAATATTATATATATGTTCATACAAACGTCTTTTAATAGCTCTAGAGGTCATACCCACATACTGCAGACCACATGGACATTCAAGCAAATAAATAACGAAAGAACTGTTGCATGTAATATGTTGCTTAATTTTATAACTTTTTTGAGATTTGTTTGAAATGAAATCAGATTTCTTAGTGCTATATTTACATGCGGTACATTTGTTACAGGGGAAATATCCCGCACAGGGTACCATTTTTCTATGAGTAGGTTGCAGCGGTGGACAGCTAGGTGCCAGTCTCTGACCTATATTTGGAGCTTTAGTAAAAATAATATGTGGATAATCGGGTAAAATGCCCTCTAGATCTTTATCCTTTTTTAATATTGGCCAATATTTTTTAAGAGTTTTACGTATACTAGGAGCCATCTGGTTAAATTGAGTAACAAATGACAAATTTCCTGATGTATTAATATTTTTATTTTTATTTTTGTATTGTAAGAGACTGGTCCTGTCCATCGCTGCAACCTCAGCAATGGTTGTGTCTAAATCAAGCGGGGGATATTTCCTCTCCAGAAATTTTTTCTTAAGATCTGCTGCCTGGGTTTTGAATGTGTCTGGATGGGAGCTGTTTCTTTTTAGTCGAATGAACTGTCCCTTAGGAATATTTTTGACCCATGTGGGATTATGGTGACTTTGTGCATGTAAATAATTGTTTGACTGAACCGGTTTAAAATACGTGCTGGTGTGAATGCAATTATTTTTAATAGTTAACTCTAAATCTAAAAATTGTATTTTGTTAGGGCTTGTGATGAATGTGAATTTTAAATTATTATTATTATTATTCATGTATAATTGAAACTGTGATAACTGTGCTTGTGTACCTGACCAAATAAAAATGATATCATCTATGTAGCGCCGCCACAGTACCAAGTTTGCACTATAGGGACAACTGGACCATATATGTTGTTCCTCCCAGTTGCCCATAAACAAATTAGCATAACTAGGTGCAAACTTGGTACCCATGGCGGTGCCACATACCTGCAAATAATAAGACTTATTAAAATAAAAAAAGTTATGACAAAGAATAAATCTAATACCTAAAATAAGAAAATCTTTGTATTCTTTGGATATAGATGGGTCATTATTAAGGGTGTTCAAGACTGATTCACATCCATGATCATGATTGATTATTGTGTATAAGGAATTAACGTCGGCTGTAACAAATAAATAATGAGGTTGCCATTGAATGTCCTGTAGGGTCTGCAGTATGTGGGTAGTATCCCGTAGATAGGAAGGTAATTGTACGACATATTTTTGAAGTTGTTTATCTATATATTGAGATAGGTGTGATGTTAATGACTGAATGCCCGATATGATAGGGCGACCTGGGGGAAAATTTATATTTTTATGTATTTTAGGTATTATGTAAAAAAGGGGTAGTTTAGGGTATTTATTATAAAGAAATTCAAATTCTTTTGGAGTAATTAAATGCTGATCCAAACCTAATGTTAAATAGTTAAATAATTTTTGTTGATATTGTATAGTTGGATTTGATGGGAGGAGTTGGTAAGTGGACCTGTCTGATAAGATTCTTAATGACTCAGTGATGTAATAAGATTTGTCCATGATTACCAACCCCCCCCCTTTATCAGCCGGTTTTATGATTATGTTATCATTTTCTTCGAGTGCACGTAACGTTAATTTCTCGTCTTTGCTAAGGTTATCTGATTTTACTTTAAAGTTTCTACTTAGACTTTCTAAGTCGTCTGTGACCATCTGAGCGAATGTATCCACAAAAGGACCGCTTACAAACCTAGGAAAGAAGGTTGAGGGATTCTTAAATGTAGATGTAGCAGCAGTAATAGGTAGATTAGTGTTAGTGTCAATTCTAGATACTGCGTCCCTTGTGAAATATTTTTTAAGACACAATTTACGCACGTATCTTTGAATGTCAACATATAGTTTAAAACTATCTGGCCCAGTAACTGGAGCAAAGGATAATCCTTTCGTTAGCAACTTTGATTCTTTAGTGGAAATTGGATATTGACTTATGTTAAAGATGTTATTATATATACTTTTATTTAATGTTTTAGTACCTTTCCCAATTTTTCTCCCTCCTCTCGTTCCTCTAACGTGTTTTTTCTTTTCCTGGTGTCTTTTAAGGAACCCTCTTTTCCCAATAGATCTCTTATTACTTCCCTTGCTTGTTTGGGTTCCCTCGTCTGTCGCCAGTCTAAAAAAGAGAACGTATTTTTCTCTTCTTCACGACTGTGACTGGGGAGATGTTGTTCCCTGTCAAGATCGATAAGGGGTTGGTACTTGTTTTGATGATGATACTGATTAAATATATTGTCAGTATCTTTATCATAAACATTGACTAATGTAATGGGAGGTGTGGGGGGAGCTGGGTTTTTGGTTTTAACACTACTAGTGACCAATTTAGTATTGGATGGAATTGATGGTCTTCTGGTCATTTTTGGAGCTATAAATTGTACTGGTTCAGGTAGTATACTTCTAGTACTTTCAACAGTTTTCCTATAATTAGATGGAATTTTGTGTGAATAATCTCTGTTGTACCTGTATTTTTCATTATCTTGTCTGGGTTTTTTCCAGTTTCTATAGCATCCTGTAACATAATCAGTTTTATCACGTTGGAATTTAAGTTGCTTTGAGGCAATAGTATCCTTCTGTAATTTGTCCATTTTATTTTTAATTCTAGTTTCCAACATAGGTAGTTCACTGTTATCTTTATATTTTTCAAAATAACCTTTCATGTCATTAATATCTTTGTCAAGTGTTTGTAGACAAACTTTGCGTTTGGATATTAATAACCGCATTAATTCGAATGAGCAGCTGTCTAGGATGCGGTTCCACTCTAAAATAAATGATTCACTTTTGAAATCAGTAGTAGGTTTTTTAAATAGCCTTAGGCCACGTGGAATCCGTTTTTGCTCAATATATTTTTCAATTGTGATTGCATCCCACAGCTGCTTATTTTCATCAATGAGTAATTTCTCTAATTTATTAGCCATAATTTCCATATCATTTGAAACATCATCTACTAAAATAGGGGTTTCTTTGTCGGCAAATATGTTATTAATATCTATGTTTCTGTTAACTCTCTGAGCAAACAGTTGTGACATAATTGTCCAAGGAAGCTGCTAGCCTTTAAGGGGGAAAATGCACATAAAAACAACAAAACAGGCAGCGCTACCCACAATAGTATGACAGAGTATATATTACCTTATGTATAAATGACCAAACATGCATAAGGGGCTGCCCAAGATACAAAAAACTGACCCCCTGGTCAGAACTATAGTATGGAAAGGGAAAGTATCTACTGGCGCCAATTAAGATATATACTGCAAAAGGATATAAGAAAACCAAGCCTGTTGGCTGTAGACACGAAACTCCTCACGTTGTGCTTAAAGAAAAGAAAAAGCACAACACATAGCGTAATACTGTGACTATAAGCGGACAACACTTAACACTTAATATTTGTTTTATGCCACAGCCCATACGGCAATAAGGTGTCTTAGGAAGAACAAAGGATTGGACCAGGGACATGGGCGTAGCTATAGCCCGGGCTTATGCTCTGTTTAAGGCCGGACCACTCACAGGTAGGCATGGGGGAGGAAGAGGGAGAGGTGATGATGGAGGGGGAGAGAGGTGATGATGATGGAGGGGGAGAGAGGTGATGATGATGGAGGGGGAGAGAGGTGATGATGATGGAGGGGGAGAGAGGTGATGATGATGGAGGGGGAGAGAGGTGATGATGATGGCAGGGGAGATAGGTGCTGATGATGGTGGGGCCCGTGGGGAGGATGATGATGATGATGATGATGATGATGATGATGATGATGATGATGATGATGATGATGATGATGATGATGATGATGATGATTGGGAAAATGATGTAATGATGATGATGGTGGGGGAATGAGGCAATGATGGTGGTGGGGGAGAGGAGGTGCTGATGATGATGTGGGGGAGATGAGGTGATGATGATGATGATGATGTGGAGGAGATAAGGTAATGATGATGGTGGTGGGGAGATGAGGTAATGATGATGATGGTTGGGGAGATGAGGAGATGATGATGATGGTGGGGGAGATGAGGTGATGATGATGATGGTGGGGAAGATGAGGTGATGATGATGATGATGATGATGATGATGATGATGATGATGATGATGATGATGATGATGATGATGATGATGATGATGATGGGGAGATGAGAGGTGGGGGAAGGGGAGAGATGAGGAGGGGGGAGAGATGATGAGGGGCAATGAGTGAAAGGATCAGGGAACAGGATGGGAGGAGGAAGAAAGAAATTGCAGTCAGTATTAATATAAATGGGGCACTAAAAAATGTTTTTACCTGTGGGCCTGCGCATGTCTAGCCACGCCAGTGACCATGTTTCCAAGCATGGAGATGGGAAGAACGGATACACCAGCATAGGTAAGTAAGATGAGGGTGTTGTTGTGGATGTACACAATGAAGGCAAATTTGCTGTTAAATGGTTTTCCAGGTTTATTTTTTTATGAATTTTGTATGTGGGTGAGAGGAAAGGGACATGGGCAGACAATCTGCTGTAAGCGAAGCAGCATAGGCTGATGGTAGAGGATACGTTAGCCAAGCAGTTGAGGTTGGGATAAGTGGCTCGGTCATTTAGTGATTCACCTATTCATGGGTGGAGGAATTTCACCTTGGGGGATGGTTTACAAGAAAGAGCCTGGAGCGTTTAGGTTAATTCATCAGTTATCATTCAAAAAGGGCGATTGTGTAATCAACCACATAGACATGGATATTCATTAAGTGGTGTATGCATCCTTTGATAAGGCACTGGGCATGCTGAGAAATTTTGGCCAGGGTATCTGCTACAGTATGCTAGCTAAATATAACATCAAGTCCGTATTTTATTTGTTGCCTATTCAACTGGAAAGTTTTCAGTTAGTTATTGGGTTGACAGTTTAAAGGCAAAATGTAGGTGGATGATGGATTTATCTATGGGAGACTATGTGCTTATTATTAGGCATTCAGCACTTTCCTTGAACAGGTAGTTAAGTTGGAGATGGGTTATTTTTCAGTTATGCATTATGTGGGTGACTTTTTGTTAATAGGACCAAAAGGTTCTGTGTCCAGCAATTTTTTTTTTTAGCAATATTCAAATAGGTAATGGCAAAATTCTGGGGGTTAATTGCAGACAATAAGACAGAAGGCCCTATTACGCTTCTTAGCTTAATGGGCATATACATTGATCCAGAGGATATGGCTTTGAGGTTACCTGAGGAAAATCTTTAAGGACTTCACTATTGGAGGTTAGGGCAGAAAAAATGGTTAGGCTAAAAACTCTGCAGTCGTTGGTTGGTCGCTTTGCTTTTTCTAGCAGGATAATACTAATAGGCAGGATATTTTCTATAAGGCTCACGGGATTGACGGGAGCATGCAGTCGGGGTCAATATTTCATTATGTTAACAAAAGAGCTCAGGGAAGACCTAATGGTTTGGAGCAAATGCTTAAAGGAGGCTGTGGAGCAGCTGTCAGTGATATTGATTGCTGAGCTGAAGCTGTTTACTAATGCTGCTGGGCACACAGGTTTGAGGCATATTGAAATGGCCAATGGTATGTATCAGGTTGGCCGCTGGACTGGAAATAGTTAGTGTTGGCAAAGAACTTGGTTTTCTTGGAGCTGTTCCCAATTGTGGGGGGAAGTTGAGGTTTGGGGTAGGCATTTGGGTAACAGAGTGTAACATTTTGGACTGAAGGTATGGGGAGTGGTGTGAGTGATTAACAGGCTGTCTGCAAATTCCCCACGGATGCTGAGGTTGCACAGGTATCTAGTTCAGAGTTGCTTTGTCTTAAACATGGTTTGGGGTACCACATGTACCAGGTGTACAGAATGTAATTGTGACTCTCTTTCTCGTTTTAAGTGGAATTGCTTAAGAGAAGTAACAGACATGTCTGAGAGTTGCTCTTCCTTCCCAGAATAGCAGTGGAGTTTTGGGGAACTGCTATAGTTGCATTATTGGAAGAGTCCATGGAAAGGTCCACTTGGGTGGCTCACAGCAGGTCCAGGGGGAATGGATGGTTTTCCCATGGCAGGGGAATGTTGGGGGAGTAAAAATGGGGAAGTCATTTGCAATTTATAATGAGCCTTAAGACAAAATCCCTATCAAGGAATGCAAGTACAGTAACACAAAACATGTTTATAAAATTGCAAGGAATGGGGTTTGCCAGAGATGTTTGTAATTATAAAACCATGGCAACGTGATGTCAGAGGACACCATGGCGTCATTTCATGCCAGTTGCCATGGGGACGCGTCATTGGAACCAAGGTAAGTTAAGAAGTTACAGAGGCCTCACGCGATACCCAGCATTTATTTTTAATGCCTTTTGGGAAGCGTGGGGCCTCTGTAACAGTCACACCTCCCCCCCCCCAGAAAATCTAGCGTCGCCCACTTTGCGCACCGCTGGTTTAAGGAGTATGTGAGGTCACAGGTGACAGAGTTAAGTAGTTTTATTTTTGTAATTTTCACAGACTATGAAGGTATGTCTTTGGGGGGAACTTCATCTTTTGAGCCTTGAGGAGAGCAGCAGTGAGGCCACATGGGACGCAACTGGGATTTCAGCCAGAGAAGTTGGAAGTCCTCTGGAATTGGATAAGAGGAATACACGTCTACCGACTATTGCCTAACTTTATTGTTGAAAGACGAAGAAGCCAATCGCCGGATATGTTATTATTGCATTTGGGGGACTAACGATTTAGTGAATTTGAGCATGGTTAAAGGGATTCACGGGTGAGAAAATGCATTAGCAAAGTTGTTGGTTTTATGTCCAAAGTTGTTGTTGGTTTGTTTAGAGATTGTGCCTAGACTGTGATGGAAGGGGTCGAGGAGTTACACGTTACATGGACAGATGTAAGTAAAAGGTGAACCGGGTGGTATTTGTGTTTAAGTCCATTGAAAATGTGGTTTAGAAACACATGGATTTGGAGGGTGAAATGTCTAGGTATGATGTTGTCCACCTCATTGACATTGGATTGGACTTTTTTAATACAGGGTTGCAGGATGCTTTGCAAATGGCTGGGGCCCAGGTCAAATTAGGAGTAAATTACCTTACCCTGTGGCAGGATGGCTTTACGAGTTGGACAGACAATAATGGAAGTACAGTAGGGTTTAAGTTGGGCATGGAGACACAAGTAACCTCAATGCTAGACAGTGGAGATCAATGGGGCGTCTTCAAGATCATGCACCTTTTACTGGGGTTTATCCAGGCTAAGGCTGGATGTTAAGGATAGTAGGTTAGATGGGGTACCCAGCAAGGCCCTTATTATGTGTTTTGTTTTTTTCCCATCCAACAATAAATATAACTACATTTATTCTTTGGAGTATTGGCATGGGTGGAAGTCGGTGGTGGGTACGGTTACCGGGTCATGTTTTATACAGTATTTCAGCTCTCGTCACTGTCAATTACAAACTGCTGCTGCATTATTTTCTGTCTGAAGCAGAGTATTTTATTTTGTGTGTCTATTGTACTTTCCACATCTAAACTTGTAAAACTATTCAATACATGTTACATTCTAAAAACATCAGTATACAAATAGTAGAGACTGTGTTAGGTGTGTGTTTAAAACTCAAATATTCATTGCTAAATGGGAATGTACTATTGATATACAAAGTAGCAAAATCAGAAACACACTCACATAGTTGTAAATTCCCGCAAAAATATTGCAAAGTGAGAATCCAATGCCTAAAGTCACACATTCTAATCATGATGATAAACTGCACATCCTGAAGAAACAGCTCTTGAAAAACATGTGTCTTTCTTTTGTGGATGACTGATAGTGTAAAGTCCTGTCACAGATCAGTGGAGACATCAATAACATAATGTCAACCTGTGAACAGAATATCTCAGAGGCTACAGTAGGAAGATGCCAGGCGCCTATCTATCCCTTCACTTAGCTGCCAATATGGATACGAGACTTTGGGGTTTTCAAAATAAATATTAGACCCATTGATGCGTTCTGGTGCATCCTTTTACCTTGTGGGTGAAATCATGTTTTCAAGAAAAAGGAGAACGTTAGTTTTAATGTACAGTAATAACCGACGTACAGCTAAATCAGAGGAGATGATACTTTTTTCCTCCTTTTTCTATCTTTCTGTTGATGTTCGCTGTAATTATTGATTATGTTATCAAGTATTGTACAGTATGTATCTAGTATAAAATGCTGTGTGATACAACATAAAAGTAAATAATATTATTGTTACAACAAAAGACAAAGATACCCAATGCTACATCCAATGTGACAAAATACATAGTTAAATACTTCAATGTTAGTATTCTCATTAATACGGTTAATTTAGTTAAACCCTTTGGCCAAAGCGTTATAACAAAAATAAAAGGAGAAACAGCGCAAAGCCTCATAGTGTAGTATGTAAATTATATATTAAAATGTAACAGCAGGTGAGTATCACACATACATCAAATTAAAATGTTATAAGCATGGCATGTTTTGGACATGTTACCACATCAGCAACTACACCAGGTCACAACGATTCGAGACGATTGAAGAGGCAGAACTCTTTGTCCCCCAAATGGCCATCTCCAGAACCTCAGCTACTGTGCGTCCCGTCGAATAGGGAAGTGATGGTTACTCCAGTGTGTAGCAACACCGGTTCCTCACTGGGTCTGTGTATCGAGCTCTCGGCAGACCTCTGATGACGTCACTGAAGTTCCGTCGCATCTCAGGCAGGGATGCTGGTTTAAAGTGTCCACTACACTCGTAGTGAAAGGATAAGTCCATAAGCAATAAAAGTGTGCGCTGGAACGCGCCTTCCTACGCGTTTCGTAATTAGATTACTTCGTCAGGGAACTTAAATCATGACACGGTGTAATATGTCATGTGTTGTTGTTCATCTGAGGTTGTATTTACCTAATTTTTACACCTGCTGATGAACAGATGATTGTTATTATGTCCTGATAAGTAAAACCATAAAATTCAAAGAGGGTGTACTTTCTTTTTCACTCAATATATATATTTCTTGTGAACACATTCACATGTCTTAGACAGGTCTGCAACCCTGCCATTCACCATTATCACCTAGCCTACAGCACTTCCACTGCAGCAAATATATATATATTTATATATATATATATATTTGCTGCAGTGGAAGTGCTGTATATATATATATATATATATATATATATATATATATATATATATATATAAATAATTCTATATATATATATATATATATATATATATAATTCTATATACACATTTACAGGTGTTTCCGTCTGTTTGTGATTGAACTCTATCTCCTACCAATTTTTTTTCCACACCCAGTCGTGTTACACAATGATGGAAAGCTGTTTTGTGCACATTTCCAGGAAATGTTGCATTTCCATAATTGTCACCCCCTACAATTTAGCAAAGCTGTTTTTGACTCTGTTTAGTCTGTGTTTACTCCAGTGTCACCTCCAGAAAGTCTTACAAATTACTGTAATACGTACTTACATTTGCACATTTAATGCAAACAGGTACTTAATCATCATAAAATTTCACAAACTTCAGGCTGTTCATCCGAAATGGTTATCACTTGCAGTTCACTTGCGTTACTTACACTACAGCTGTATCTAGTTAGCTGGTACACAACATGTTTTTGGGTCCTGTAAGACCAGATGTACTTTATAAACAGAACGTTGTGCATGCAGTTAACTGCATAGGGTAGGGAGCTTCCATAGGAATTGCTTGGAAGCGCCTCCATCCAGCACAAGTAGAGGAACGATAGTGGTATTTGCATGTGCTAAATGTTGGAGGCCCTGGTGTTACGTCCTGCACATGTACGCAGGCCGTGCTCCCCAAGTATGAGATGAGGCAAGAGACGAAGCAACTATTAGCAAAGCAAGTGGGGGAAAAAAAAACAAAGTTTGCTGCCAAAAGTGTCTGCACCACGTTGCACTGTGGTCAATAGATATTGTACTCTCTTGTTTGATTTCATCTCAGAGCCCCATCCATTAGAGGATCTCCAGAGGAATTTAGCATCTGTTGCACAATGTACCAACTGCTGCAGAATCTGTTCCATCTGAAAGGTGACGCTCTGTTAGGTGTTGCCATCTGGGCCCAGGTCTGTGGGGTGATTCGTCTTGTTTACTTAATGGAAAAATTATATTCTGTGAAACAAAGTAGGACAGGGGGAACACGCCTTCTATAAGGAACTTGGGTATACCAACAATGCATCAGTATCAGAAGCGACCACGCTTTTAATACTTTCTACCTCTTACCCCCAGATTCATCAAGCTCCTTTATGGGTTAACTCTCCCTGAACCGGAATGAAATCCCATTGACTTGAAAAGGGTTTTACACCTATTCGGGTGCCTTAAACTAGGGGCGCGATATTCTCTGCTGGGGGCGCAGGGGTTACAGAGGCCCTGCGCTCTTCAAGAAGGCATTTAACTTAAATGCCGGGGAAGCGGCAAAGGCCTCTGTAACTTTTCTTTACTTGGTTCAGGCGGCTTCTGGTGGGTAATTCTTGTTGAACCTCTATTTCAAAAGTTTAGGGTATGAGGCAACAAATAAAAATACCACTTATGAGCACATTCACGTCTCAGACATGTCCACAAACCAGCCTTTTCCCATAATCACTCAGCATACGATGCTTTCATTGTAGCTAGGGATTGTGGGTAATGCCATGTAAATGAGCAAAGACAGGGGCCATTTAAGGTTGTAACAAATGGCAGATTTCCCTTCAGGTCCGAGCCGGCAAAATTTTGTTGCAGCAAAAATGTCCGCTCCCCATATACATTTGCAGCACTCTCTGCCCTATCGGGCCTGATGGGAAGTCACTTACATATGCCGGGTGCCTCCTTGCTGTCTCCTTTCCTGTCTTCTCTCCTTCCGATTTGCAGCTTCAAATGACACCGCGGATGCCACCGTGACGTCACCCACAGCATCTCGTTGCCCTGGCAACTTGACGGTGCGGCGTCAAATTATGTCATGCCGTTGCATTACCATGGCAACAGCACGCCGTGTGATGTCACTTGGGTGACGTCCGCGCCTTCATTTGACGCAGGCGAATCGGGAGGAGGAGGAGGAGGGCATACACAAGTGTCATGGGGCGGGCGGATTTCTAAATCCACCGCTGGTTGTAACATACACTCGGCCCTGCTGATCTGTGATCGTTTTCTTGTATTCCATCCATCAGTGATGACCGCTTACATTCAGAACAGGTGGGGATACTTTATTAAATACCAACGTGAGTTGTTCAAAGATGTTATAAACTGATCATCCCTTTTGTGTCTCAAACTAGAACCCAATAATACTGCGGGACTGTCCTACATATCTTGTCCCTTAGAACAGGGGGGCTCAACTCCATCCTCAAGACCCCCCCCCAGAAGGTCAGGTTTTCAGAATATCCCAGCTTCAGCATAGGTGGCTCAACAGAGACTCAGTCGCGCCACCTTTGCTGAAGCGGGGACTGATTGAGCCACCTGTGCTCAAACAGTGACTGATTGAGCCACCTGTGCTCAAGATGGGATATCCTCATAATCTGACCTGTTGGGGGAGGGGGGAGAGGGGGGTGGGAGGGAGGGGGGAGGGGTTGAGGACTGAAGTTGAGCACCCCTTCTTTAGAGGGATAGTCCCACTTAGAGTGAAAGTGAACTACGGTCAGTTTTGAATAGGTTAAATGTTAAATTAAAATCAGCCCAGTGTCAGTATCTTGAAATATTTGTGTCACCATGGAACAGTTCCGTGGTGCCAACAGTCTTGTTTTTGGTCTGTTATTTACGGTAACGTAATTATGATGTCATCATCCGTGACACAGATAACCATAATTAGCTTTAATGCAATAATTCAGCAGATCCATAGAAAAAAAAACATAATGGCTTTCCACAGGAAACAGGTCAGTAAAATTGTTAGTGTACGGGTGGTTGAAGCAAATTACACAGATAATTTAACAAAACAACTGCTTTGTTACCTGCTCTGCTGCGCTGCTCTTTATTGGCGCCGTTCTCAATAACATGTCTAAGAATAAAACATTATGTATACACCGACTTTGCTTCTTTATGTTTTAATTCTGATTACAGTTCTGCAGGAATATTGATTTAAAAACAACTTTTGCGGGGGGCCCTGTTATTATGGGTGCTACCGGGATTTGTAGTAAAACGACTAACATACAGGGGGTCTTTGGAAAGGGGAAAGAAGTGATGGAAGCAAAGAGTTACCGGTGGCATGGATAGAGAAGACTGTATCCATCAGCCTCCTGTTTCCTACCTTAGCTCTTCACCCTGTGAAGCTTTAAAGCAGCAGTCCAAGCAGATGTTATTCATTTATTTTTTTCCCTTTAATATGTGCATCAATACAATCCACGCAATGATAAGTGATTAGCTAAGTTGCCGATCCATCGGCGAAGATTCGGCTCGGGGGTGCAATAAAATGCCTGTCGGTGCAGCAGAAGAGGACCAAAGATGCAAAGTTCTGTGGGGAAGATCATGTGACCAGGCCGTCACTAGATATAATTGGTGCACTGCTAGAGAGAGGGCAAGGCTCAAAAACGTTGTGTGCCAGAGCCTGTTTCAGAAGAGGAAGGGGATGTGACTTTGTAAATGGTTGCTATTGAAACAAAACATGCTTGTTACGTTATAATAATACATAAACATGTCATTCAGAGTTTATTTATTTTTTTTTAAATGCTACAAGTATTTTCTCATAGTGTAGAACTGATGTACTGAAAAAAAACACATGTAGGCTATTGCTTGGTCTGCAGCTTTAAAAGGACAATCCTAATAGGACCAATGTGACCTCTCTCACTCTCGCTGTCTCTTTGAGTAACGCCACCTTTACACATGCTTACGCGATCCATATTATTGGAAGCTAACGCAAGGTAGTGCTAACTTAACATGGCCTTAACCTGATGAGATACACCATGGCCGTTGTTCTTGCATATAATTAGCTTTGTGGATATGCATTAACCTGAGGGGAAATTACAAATCAGTACGGATTTTTATAACATCCCGTTATGGATCTGTGGATCTGAGCCTTGGTGACATTTACTGTAGGCATGTCTGTGCCTCGACCGAAAACATGGAAGGAAGTTAGGAAGTAAGGAATGCCTGCCCTTTGGGGATCAGGGTATGGAACCAAAGACAGGGGCCATTTAAGGTTGTAACATTAAATATGCCTTTCACATGCTGTGATCCTTTTCTTGTATTCCATCCATCAGTGATGATCGTGTACATTCAGCGCAGGTTGGACATGTGAGTTGTTCAAACTGATCATCCCTTTTGTATCTGAAACCTTTAGAAGGTGAGTCATCTCTAGGCTGAAAGTGAATTAAGGGCAGTGCCATGTTTAATCGGTTAAATGTTAAAATCACAGAATCATAAGTATTTCACAATATTTTTGTAGATCTTTTAAAATTTCTGTGGTGAACAAATTGTGGTTTGTTATCTGTAAAGTAATAATCAGGTCACCGTTGTTAAAAACAGATAAACATAATTAGCTTTAATGCAGCAATTAGCCGGATCCATAAACAAAATATTAATTTTCCAGAGAAAAGTCACATTGTTAGTGTAAGGATGGTTGAAGCTGTCTAAGGAAGCACATTGCATAGATAAATTGTTAAAAAAAAATTAATGGCATTGCTGTTCCCAAAAACTGGTCTAAGAAAAAAAAAAAATTTTTTTGCAAACTGACTTTGCGTCCTTATATTTTCATCCTAATTACAGTTCTGGGGAGATATTGATTTTAAACAGCTTTTGCCGGGGGCCTTGTTAATATGGTTGCTACTGGGAATGATTGTAAATTGACTTACAGTATATCTCAGCGCAGGTGGTGCTTATTAAACCTGAACTCTGTTTAGCATCAAATTGAGAGGAAGAAGTAGTTGTGCTCAATGCCACAGATAGGAATCGCGACGGAGACTGGGAGAAATGGAATGTACTAGGACTCGGGACATGAGAGAGTATTGGAGGACAATGAGAGTGATGGGACCTTGGAAACAACAGAATGTGTTGGAGCACCAGGCAGGGCGTTGGCAGACCAGGGCTTTATGCAGCCCTCAGGGACTTCACCTGGGCTCCAAACCTCTGGCAGCCCCCTCTGTTTCTACTCAGGGCAGAGATGTCGCTGGCGTGGATCGTAGTTTCTCCTCGCTCTCCGAGCTGTGCTGATAAATACTATACTGCCCTGCTCCTCCCCTGTGCTAATCACTACTTCTCTGTGTTAGAAGAGGAGCGGGACAGTATTCGCCAGTGTGCCGGCATTACACCGTTGACTGGAGGGGAGAGGAAGAAGCTCCTACCAAAGGCTGCAAAGTCCTTTCTGCCTACGGACTACATATACGGAATAGGACATTTGGCAACGGTTGTCTTGCCGCGACAAAGTACCCATCGGCGTCTGGCCACAAAGGAACCCTCCGCCGCAGCCGCTCCGCTGCAGGACACTGAGCTACCGGACGATTCTACGATAAGGTATGTTTTAAGGTTGGGTGTTAACTTTAGGGGTTTTAGTGGTTAGGGTAGGGGTTTCAGCGGTTAGGGTAAGGGGTTAAGTGTAAGGCTTAGGGTTACATTTTTTAGGGTAGGGGGTTGCGTTAGTATTAGGGGTTGATGATGGGCTCTTAGGGTGAAGGCTAAGGTTAGGGACTTACCGTGGTGGCGAAGCGGTCGGCGGTTGAGCGTTCCTCCGGCAGTCACTTGGTCGCAGCAAAACAGTAGCGACAAAATGTCATAGACCGCTATATATATGTGTATGTGTTATGATGGAGTCACTGTCATTATGGACTAAACAGCTAGCGGACTGGATAGGTTTGAGTGTACAGGAGGCTAAATTCCTCTATGGGAGCTTGCTGCACCTGGTACTAATTAAGACAGCACTCCTAAGTGAAGGTTTAAAAAGGCAGAAAGTACCCTGCACAAGAGAAACTGCTTTTCCCCAGCAAGGGGAGAGATTGATTTTCTCCAAGCCAGGAAGGACCCTGGCTGTTCTGGTTCCCCAGCCCTGCAGGAAGCATGGCTGCTGGGACCCCCACCCAGGATAAAGATTTTCCACGGGCTGGACACAGCCTGCTCCCCGGAATCAGTGTCCCTGTTTGCTGTTGGAGCTACACAGAGACCCTGGGATAGGAATCCCCTACAATAAAAGATAAGGATTACATAATACTCTGCAGTGTTTAAAGACTGTTTTGCTGTATATGATAGGGCATGTTTTGGAGCTGGCAACCATCTTAGCTGGTGGCTCGATTATAAAGGGCCGGAGTGGTATAGTCAGTCTCCTCAGAGGAGTAGGTGTTTATTTTATGATTTTTTTTTTGTTTCTCAAACTGACGGTGTTTTAAATGTTTAGTGTCAGTGGAAAAATTAACTGCTGAAGGTTGAGGGCTGAGTGCCTCTTGTGCATATACACGTGTTTGTCTTCCTTTTCTACAAATTAAACCCTAGAAGACTGTGTTGCGAAGAGCCTGGGCAAACGGCAGCGCTACACTAACGGAGCCATTTGCCAAAGTGTGTATAAGTGTATATGTGTAATATACACATATATATATATGTAATGTGTGACCCTTTTGAAGACTCGAGGGCCACACATAGGGACCTTGAACTACATAATGTTGCCTACTACTGAGCTAGGGGAAGTATACTGCAGACATTGGTTAATGGGGGAACAGGGAAGAAGTGAGTGTCCTGGGAGGCAGTGTGTGAAAGAGGAATGTGTCCTGGGGTACTAGAAAGGTTGTTTAAAATGGTCTTTGGAAAGAGGAATTAGAAGGTATGGAAGTGATGCAAGCAAAAAGTACTTCAGCCTCCTGTCTTCTACCTCAGCTCATCACACTGTGATGGTTTAAAGGGGCAATCACTCCTAGGACCAATGTGAACTAATGCCAGTGACATGTTTAAGGAGTTACATGTACAGTAGGTAATTGATGCCTTTTTTACCCAACACAGATAAGTATTGTTAAATCATTTTCATCCTTTGGTTTCTTTGCACGGTGAACTGAGCCATGGTAGGGGCTTGATTTCACTGTGTGTGTTTAGCAATAGTTTGCACAGTCATAAGCCTCCTCTCAGGTCTCCCCTTAACTTTATTGACTGTCTCATAAGGAACAGTGGGATAATGGTAAAGAAAACAGTGGATTCACAATCCAGGAGCCTGAAGAAATTCAATTTGTAAATAATGTCCATAACATGAAAGTAGACAAATCTTTGCTATTAGTGGAAGTCACTTACACCGTTAAATTATTTACAAATGCTTATTTTCTGGGATTTCACCTTAAATTGACCTTTGCTGTATTGTGTTATATCTGCCTCAGATTTTTATTAAACACAAAGTAGGTCCACAGTAAAAATAAAATGCAATTTGAGAGGAAAATAAGCATACTGCAGTGCCGACGAGTATTCTAAACCAAATCTGGGGCAATCACCAACAAGACCCAGGTACATGCTGGGTACATGCTGGGTACATGCTGGGTACATGCTGGGTACATGCTGGGTACATGCTGCAACATTTCAGTGACATTTCTGCAGACTGACTAATGGCCCATCGGATTAACAGCGGGGGTCCCTGGCAGTCCCATTCAAACTGACCCCTGCTGTGTTAATCCGATGGGCCATTAGTCTCTGCAGAAATGTGACTGAAATGTTGCAGCATGTACCCAGCATGTACCCAGCATGTACCTGGCTCTTGTTGGTGATAGCCCCAGATTTTCCAAGGCAAGTTTAGGGCAAGTTTTAGAATACTTGTCGGCGCACCTCTATTGTGTAGCAGAGGAAAGGGTTAACAAGGAAAGGATTACAATACTTAACCATTTCCCTACCACTAAACCTCTGACAGTACTTGTGTAAGGAATCCACTACTGGCTTTGACTATAGCCTTACAGAATCATGCAGTTGCAAGCTTCCCCTGGCAATCAAAGGCACATGTGCTGCCTCTCAATTGCAGCTTCTGTCCTGTGCTACATCATTGGAGGAATTCTCACACACCCTCCTCCTGTGATTGTATCTCCGCCCTTTATATTCTAGGCGTTGGCACTGAACCAGCGCCGAGCATAGTTTCCTACCTGGACGTTACTGTCTCTGCCACAAACCGCCCCAGGCCTCACTCCAAGTGTTCTTTCATTCAAGTTACTGAGTATCCTGAGGCCTGTTCCTGGACGTCTGTGCTGAAGCGTTGTTGCCAGCACTGGCCTGCTGCTATCTCCTTGCAGTGGCCTGCCCTGGACGTCTGTGCTGAAGCGTTGTTGCCAGCACTGGCCCGCTGCTATCTCCTTGCAGTGGTCTGCCCTGGACGTCTGTGCTGAAGTGTTGTTGCCAGCACTGGCCTGCTGCTATCTCCTTGCAGTGGCCTGCCCTGGACGTCTGTGCTGAAGCGTTGTTGCCAGCACTGGTATCTGCTGCATTCCCTCCTAGCAGTGGCTACCCTTCCTTTCCTGCGACCTGCTGCTATCCTCTCGCAGAGGTCTGCCTTGGACTTCTGCGCTGAAGCGTTGGTTCTTCCCGACGCTGTCCTGCGGTGAACTTCGGCCAGCCTGCTGTCTCCTCCTGCTGAGATCGGCGTCATGGGCCGAGGACGCTCCTCGCGCAGAAGCCACTCCCGCGCTCACGCTCCTAAGCTGAAGCGGGGAACTCCTGACTTCCTGTTGCCGAACTCCTGCTTCATTAACGACGATGCTGCCTTCTCCAATCCTGACCCTGCGATGTACGACTATGAACTGCGCACTCCGGACCAGTCTGCGTGGACTAAGGTCGGTGATTATATAACCCCACCTCAGCCCCGTGGTCCGGCCCCGGTTTGTGGCGAGCATCGGCGTAACAACTTGTAACCAAGTAACAGTGAAGGAGTAAACCCCACTCCGGAGCCCTGTCTAAATTCACATGTACAAGAGGATAACACAGCTGAAAGATAAGCAAGACAAGAGCTGACCTCTCACTCAACACCACAGATAAACTGCACACTAAACAATTACGTAGTTTCCTATTGCTTCAATGGTCTACTCAGCAGATTTGCAGAGCGGGGGAAACCGGGGCAAAATCTAACAGCAATCTGCAAGCCAGTGGATTTAAAGGATCAGTTCCACATACTGTTTGAAGGTTGCTCTCTCTCTCTCTCTCTATATATATATATATATATATATATATATATATATATATATATATATATATATATATATATATATATATATATTTATATATATATATACATGTAGAGGTATCAGTACCGTGTTAGCCGAGCTTCAATAATCAAAAAATAAATAGATGATACCGTTCTGTGGCTAACGAAATGCTTTTATTTGTGCGAGCTTTCGAGATACACTGATCTCTTCTTCCGGCGATGTTACAATGAATACACATACACACTCTTTCTTCACTTGCTTTCAGTTACCCTTTGACACCTCTAGCCATAAAACACATCCACACCGGGGGAAGGACCAGCACAGATAACATTCCAAGAGACACTGTTTTTAAGTAATCCTTGCTTCATTCATTGTAACATCGCCGGAAGAAGAGATCAGTGTATCTCGTAAGCTCGCACAAATAAAAGCATTTCGTTAGCCACAGAACGGTATCATCTATTTATTTTTTGATTATATATATATATATATATATACAGTGCTCGACAAATAATGATAACCAGTCGCCCGTTGCGAGTGGATTTAGGCAGCTGGCGACCCGTGCTGCAGCTCAATGAATCCCCCTGCTCGTGCCCATTTTTTTTTTTTTTTAAATAAATAAATAATCCCCCTCCCTGATTGGGTTAAAAAAAAAGTTAAAAAAAATGGCGGCAAATCCTGTGGTCCCGGCGCGCGTGCACAGGGCAAGCAGAGTGTCCTGCCATTTGCGCTGCCTGTTCCCCCCCAGCAACCCAGAATCCCCCGCATCCCTCCCCCCCCCCCCCCACTCCCCACGTGGGACGGAGGGGGAAGCCCAAAACAAGCGCCGCGCGCGATCCAGCCCCCCCCCCACACCCTCCCCCCTCCGCTCCCCACGTGGGACGGAGGGGGAAGCCCAAAACAAGCGCGCGATCCAGCCCCCCCCGCACCCTCCGCTCCCCACGTGGGACGGAGGGGGAAGTGCCAACCCAGCTTCCCCCGTGCGCGCCTCCTGCGCCAGTTCGCCTCCTGCCCATGATCTCCCCCTAATCACCTGCCCCCGATCCTCGCTTGCTGCCCGGGGGTGTCCGGGGAGCGTGCTGCGGCGTCGGCCGCTTCGGGGGGGGGGGGGGGACCTGCTGCTGCTGCTGCTGCTGAGGCCCACGCTGCGCTGTGTGTCCCATGTCTTGGAGAGGCACCCCAGCCATGTGGAGGGCCCACTGCCGTGCGGAGACCCCACTGCTGCCACGTGTGACCCGGTGAGTGTGTGAGTGACAGACTGAGTGTCTGTGAGTGTGTGAGTGTGCCTGTGTGTCTGTGAGTGTGCCTGTGAGTGTGCCTGTGTGTCTGTCAGTGTGCCTGTGTGTCTGTCAGTGTGCCTGTGTGTCTGTCAGTGTGCCTGTGTGTCTGTCTGTGTGCCTGTGTGTCTGTCTGTGTGCCTGTGTGTCTGTCAGTGTGCCTGTGTGTCTGTCAGTGTGCCTGTGTGTCTGTCAGTGTGCCTGTCTGTGTGTCTGTGTGTCTGCGTGCCTGTCTGTGTGTGTGTGTGTGTGTGCCTGTGTGTCTGTCAGTGTGCCTGTGTGTCTGTCAGTGTGCCTGTGTGTCTGTCAGTGTGCCTGTGTGTGTGTGTGTCTGTCTGTGTGCCTGTGTGTCTGTCTGTGAGTGTGCCTGTGTGTCTGTGAGTGTGCCTGTGTGTCTGTCAGTGTGCCTGTGTGTCTGTGAGTGTGCCTGTGTGTCTGTCAGTGTGTGTGTGTCTGTCAGTGTGCCTGTGTGTCTGTGAGTGTGCCTGTGTGTCTGTCAGTGTGCCTGTGTGTCTGTGAGTGTGCCTGTGTGTCTGTGAGTGTGCCTGTGTGTCTGTGAGTGTGCCTGTGTGTCTGTCAGTGTGCCTGTGTGTCTGTCAGTGTGCCTGTGTGTCTGTCAGTGTGCCTGTGTGTCTGTGAGTGTGCCTGTGTGTCTGTGAGTGTGCCTGTGTGTCTGTGAGTGTGCCTGTGTGTCTGTCAGTGTGCCTGTGTGTCTGTCAGTGTGCCTGTGTGTCTGTCAGTGTGCCTGTGTGTCTGTCAGTGTGCCTGTGTGTCTGTCAGTGTGCCTGTGTGTCTGTCAGTGTGCCTGTGTGTCTGTCAGTGTGCCTGTGTGTCTGTCAGTGTGCCTGTGTGTCTGTCAGTGTGCCTGTCTGTGTGTCTGTGTGTCTGTGTGCCTGTCTGTGTGTGTCTGTGTGTCTGTGTGTGTGTGTGTCTCTGAGTGTGTGTCTGTGAGTCTTCTGCGTGAGTGTGTCTCTGCGTGAGTGTCTGCGTGAGTGTGTCTCTGCGTGTCTGTGAGTGTCTGAGTGAGTGAGAGTGAGTGTGTGTCTGTGAGTGTCACCCTCTCCCTGTGTCGCCCTCGCCTTCTCCCTGTCGCCCTCTCCCTGTGTCGCCCTCGCCCTCTCTCTGTCTTTGTCTCTCATTCTCTCTGTGTGTGTTCTGTGTCTCTCTTTTTTTGTCTCTCATTTTTGTGTGTCTCTCATTTTTGTGTGTCTCTCATTTTTGTGTTTCTCTCATTTTTGTGTGTCTCTCATTTTTGTGTGTCTCTCATTTTTGTGTCTCTCTTTTTCTGTGTCTCTCTTTTTCTGTGTGTCTCTCTTTTTCTGTGTGTGTCTCTCTTTTTCTGTGTGTGTCTCTCTTTTTCTGTGTGTGTCTCTCTTTTTCTGTGTGTCTCTCTTTTTCTGTGTGTCTCTCTTTTTCTGTGTCTCTCTTTTTCTGTGTGTGTCTCTCTTTTTCTGTGTGTGTCTCTCTTTTTCTGTGTGTGTCTCTCTTTTTCTGTGTGTGTCTCTCTTTTTCTGTGTGTGTCTCTCTTTTTCTGTGTGTGTCTCTTTTTCTGTGTGTGTCTCTCTTTTTCTGTGTGTCCCTCTTTTTCTGTGTGTCTCTCTCTGTCTCTCTCTATCTGTCTCTGTCTGTCTCTCTCTATCTGTCTCTCTCTATCTGTCTTTCTCTATCTGTCTCTCTGGCCGAGTCCATAGAAGGACAGGCCGCGCTGAGCCGTGCGGACGCTCCGCACTGAGCCCCTGCATACTCAATGAGGATGCCTTGAGAGGGGGCTCACGCGAGCGTCCGCAGGCGTGCTGAGGCGCTGGAGTTTTCAGCCGACAGCCAAGCTGTTTTTCAGAGCACCGTCGGCTGAAAACATCCAATCAGCGCGGAGCAGCGTCAACGTCACGGCGCCTTGACGTCTCTTTATCTCTCTCTCTCTCTGTCTCTCTCTCTGTCTCTCTCTCTGTCTCTCTCTCTGTCTCTCTCTCTGTCTCTCTCTCTGTCTCTCTCTCTGTCTCTCTCTCTCCCACTCTCTCTCTCTCTGTCTCTCCCACTCTCTCTCTGTCTCTCCCACTCTCTCTCTGTCTCTCCCACTCTCTCTCTGTCTCTCCCACTCTCTCTCTGTCTCTCCCACTCTCTCTCTGTCTCTCCCACTCACTCTCTGTCTCTCCCACTCACTCTCTGTCTCTCCCACTCACTCTCCCACTCTCTCACTCTTCCACTCTCTCTCCCACTCTCTCACTCTTCCACTCTCTCTCTCTTCCACTCTCTCTCTCTTCCACTCTCTCTCTCTTCCACTCTCTCTCTCTCTTCCACTCTCTCTCTCTCTCTTCCACTCTCTCTCTCTCTCTTCCACTCTCTCTCTCTCCCACTCTCTCTCTCTCCCACTCTCTCTCTCTCCCTCTCTCTCCCACTCTCTCTCTCTCCCACTCTCTCTCTCTCTTCCACTCTCTCTCTCTCTTCCACTCTCTCTCTCTTCCACTCTCTCTCTCCCACTCTCTCTCTCTCTTCCACTCTCTCTCTCTTCCACTCTCTCTCTCTCCCACTCTCTCTCCCACTCTCTCTCTCTCCCACTCTCTCTCTCTCTCCCACTCTCTCTCTCCCACTCTCTCGCTCTCTCCCACTCTCTCTCTCTCCCACTCTCTCTCTCTCTCCCACTCTCTCACTCTCTCACTCACTCTCTCCCACACTCTCTCTCTCTCTCCCCCACACACTCTCTCTCTCTCCCCCACACACTCTCGCTCTCTCCCCCACACACTCTCACACTCTGGATCTGGATATCTTAACTGCCCTATACTACACTGAAATAACCTATACTGCTTACTTCCAGATCTGACTCAAGCTTCACACGGAAGACATCGAACCCCCCCTAACCCAGAAGACAGGTAACGAACACCTCCCCTCCAATGTATAACATTGCGGGAATGAGGGTACCTGGACTTTGAGGGTCTGCGGATCAGGTAAGATCCCAGACGGGATTGCTGCTTTAAATATTGTGAAGCGGGGGCATCCAGACACTAGTTAAGGGGTGCAGGAAACTAGTCATTCACATCTGGCTTTTTTTTTCTAGATTCGACATTTATACACACACACACACACACCAAGGACTAATTGTAGTATAATGTAATACAATAAATAAACTAATATCAAAAACGAATGTTCTTACTAGGAATTTATTCAATTTATTTAATTTATGGCTTTTTTTTAAATGCGTGGCTGGGGGCGGGACTAGAGGCGGGGTTGGGGGCGGGACTAGGGGGCGAGTAGATTTTTTGGTTCGGCGAGTAGATTTTTGGGTGATTTGTCAAGCACTGTATATATATATATATATACATATATATATATATAAGCAATACGATACCGTTTGGAATCGAAATCAGCAGGCAGCACTCCAGAATTGAACAAACAAGTGTATTGAAAAAATAAACACAAAACCAACGTTTCGGTCCACGAATGCCCACCACTTTGACAAAGGTCCCATTCGTGAACCGAAACGTTGGTTTTGTGTTTATTTTTTCAATACACTTGTTTGTTCAATTCTGGAGTGCTGCCTGCTGATTTCGTTTCCAAACGGTTTCGTATTGCTTATTCTTCATTGTAGGATCTGCACCCACACCAGTGACTATTATTACGGAGTGCTTTTTGTTCTTTTTCTATGTTTTATATATATATATATATATATATATATATATATATATATGTGTGTGTATAGAGCGTCTTAGAGCATGATGACGTATGTAACACCCCTATCCCCCCTTAAGGGATGTTGGCGGGTAATGTGGTGTTACAGTGCTAACCCGTGTGGTAACAGAAGGCCTTAGCCTCCACACAAAGGGAGCTAGGGGTGCAGGATACAACGCCTCCACCTATGAGGATCCCACCACGGACGGGATGACCCCCTCACAGGAAAACTATACTCTTGGTGAATAATCACTCACACAAAACGTGAACCATAATAACTTTACCAGCAGGGCATAAACACAACACATATGGGAACAGCAGTAGTAATAGCACACCATACAATAGTAATGATAACCCACAATGTCAATCCCATACTAGTCACCCTGGAATAGCATGTATCACCCACGCGGTACAATTGTGTGTCTTTTTAGACTGACAGTGTCCTTGCAGGGTCCCGTTATATATTATCTAGTATTCCCTCAGTGTTACACACACATAAATTCTGGGTTTATAGGGATCATTGACTGTTAATTCGCCTCCCTAGGTGGTGCTGCCGCGTCTTCCATGACTGTCTTGCCCCTTCTCCCAGTCTTACTGGTGGGTCTCGCGAGACACTCGCGGAGTGCCGCTGATGTCACTTCCGGTATCGGGGATGGCACTCAATTAGTCAAATCCCTATTTAAACATGTGTTTCTTAAGGAGGGATATACTCTTTGACAAAGGGCTTGTCCCGAAACGCGTCAGAGTTGCATTGTTTTGCCCTATTTTTTAATGTCTCCCTTGTTCACTCTGCAATAAATTCATTCATTTTCACTGCTGGTGCGCCATTCTCGCTGCTTTCCCTGGATTGCTGTGCTTCACACATCCCTCCCTGGAGGACCCCTGGACTGCTGTGTGTGTGAGTGGATGGTAGCACTACCACTCTCAGTGTTGTTGGTGCACAGTTGGGTACCTTCCTTTGTGAAGCTTGGGCAATGTGAGCCTCGCTCCCTGGAGGGAGGCAGATGAAGTGTCCCACGATGTGGGGCCTCCAACACAACTCCCCTCTCTACTTATCACCAGAAGCCACACACGGGGTCTCTGCAGGCCGAGGAATTCTTCGCTGGAGTCCGTCTGGCTCCGTGATATCACCGGTGCTTGCTTCTAATAGGAAGGGTCCCTAACTATGGGTCTTCCCTACAATAGTTGGCTACAGAGGTTGGGGCCTAGCTCAGGTCTATGGGGAAGCTCTTTCCTATTCCCAGGAAGCCTGACTGGCTCCCAGGACAGTCTGTTTGCTCCACGGACTCCTGCAGCACTCACTGAGCTCTGTGTCATTGTTCAAAGTTATAGAGTCTCAAATCTGCCTCTTCCAACATGTCCACCACAGTTCCCTCAGAGTAGGGCTGAGGAGCTTTATAAGTGCCCACAGTGGCCTGGAGGTATACCCTGCTACACTTACAATCCGTTTGAAGAAAACTGGAAGCACATTCACTATGGTGTAGCTCCGGTAGCCCGTAAGACATTGTAGTACGGCTTTAAAGTGAAATATTAGCATGCTGCTTAGTATGAAAAGGGAGTCCTCACAAATGCCTCAACCGGTGTCACTGTGCACCATGAGAATTAGCCCAACGCTTTTCGTCAGCAATGTACACTGATTTCATCAGGGGGATACCTCTGTTGTGTGCTGACAGGTGTGGATCAGAGTATGTATGTATGTATGTATGTATGTCATTGTAATGTGTAATAGTATAAAAAAAATATTGGATTGCTTATAGTGATTGTTTCTTGTATTTATATTGGTCATTAGCCCTACAGTATTAGCCATCTTTGGCTAGCTAATGGCCAGTACTGTAGAGCGGGGATTATGGGAGGTTAGGCCATTAGGGGGGATTAAGGGGGGCAGTTAACCCCTTGTATGTCATACTGGTTGTTCCTCTATGCCATACACTGGGTAGTAAGGTAGTTAGGGTGTTTGTTTTAACTCCTTGGCTACCTTAATGGCCATTAAAGCTTGCATACTGCATGCCTTCATTGCCACTATGGTTTCAAAGGGTTAGTACATAGGTCTTGACTGAATTTTTGGGCCTGGTTCTGAGTATGCACTTTGGCTTTCTAAATTGATAAAGCAATATACAGTAGGAAGCCAAAGTAGGTCACTTCAGCACCCTGGACAAGGCCCAAACATTTTATGTGACACGCCTATGTAATAAAAACACAGCGTTACCTTTAGTGGCCTGTTGTCGATATGCGTCGAAGTTTTCATATCATTAGCACAAACGGATGTAATATTCAATATTCATGGGAAACCTATGGATCCTGGGAAAATCGGATCTAATGTATTGATAAAATGTGGAATTTCCAATATACACAATGTGGATAGGTATAAGGGAAACCTTATAGGATAATTGCCTGCAATACACCTACGGATAAGATAATAACAAGCCTACACAACTGGGTATATTTAGGTCCCTTTAATGACAAGGAAGCCTCTATATAAACAATAAGGACCTACAGATCTCAACACATTGAGGTAGGCAGAGGCACCTTCCTGAATAGGAAAGCACTAGAGAATAATACATTCAATTCTGCCTTGGAAATAGATGTATGAGATTATACTACACTTGTATACACTCGGATTCACCTATATGATATATTTAGCCAAATATGGATTTAATCTACTTTTCCGTATATCAACTAAATATAAACAAGTGCCTTGCAGCTGAGGAGTTCTCATAACGTGTATGTAACATATAGTAATTTTAATAAAATATTATAAGCACTGCATTGCTACAATTCCACAGGAAGTACCCAACTGGCAAGCAAAGGGTTCATATATTTCTACGTTTTACATACTGTACATACAATAATGATAGGGAGGTCCCAGGATCATGTGTATATTATTGTACTATAAGCACTTGTAATTATGTGACAAAGTGCCACACGCAGCTTCAGCAGCAGCTGTTACATTGTTGCGGTGTTGTTGACATGAAACAGAACACAGGAGTCAAATCTTTATTTTCTAGATTCAATTTACACGAGACTACGATTAAGTAAGACGCTATTCTTCTATGCGAGGATTTTGCAATATCTGAGACATAAAATAAATATGATACAATATAGTATATATTTATTATATGTCCACATAGATCACATTATTATATTAATTGTGGGATACACTGTATATATAGGAAACCTATAGAAGGCACTTCCCTTAAAGCTTCAGTCCAAGCGAAGTAGTTTAAAAAGAAAATACGATTGAAGCAGGGTGTCCCTGGAGCTGAACCCCAGTCATTTCACCCTGTTTCCAGATGGGGTGCCGGTACGTTCCTTCAGTTTAAATGTTACGGTCACAAGGGGCCAATAGTAATCGCCACACCAGATCACATCACGGCTTCCTATTGGAGGCCTACAGGGAGGAACTGGGGGGGGGACGGGGAGATTCTTCTGCTCAAGCTCTTACTGAACACACAGTGACATCACACAGGAATGAGCAGCCAGGATAAGGCAACCCCCCTCCCAAGTCTCAGCTCCTCCGTGTTTACAAAATACCTTTTAACAGGGTAATAACAATTTCTTACGGGAGTTGGATTTTTTTTTTTTTTTTAAAGGCATCAATCCCCGAGATGGAGGCCATTAAACCTGTCACTGGGATTAGTTCGCTCTGGTCCTAGAAGATATTTTCAAACTGAAGGTCAGTAAACTGAACTCCAGGTGAACTGTCAGACACTTTAACAGCATCTATAAACCATAGCCTACCTTGAACTTGATTTCTCAATTAAAATTGTAATTAATGAAGATAAAATATATGTGCATTATACACACAAATAACATTAAAAAATGTACAACTCAGTAAATAGCTCAAAGCCATGACAGGATCCTATTTTTTGTCATCTTGCCCTAAAAGGGCAGTCTTCTGGGACACAACCTCCTCATTTCCTTCCTCAGAAAACTGTCTGACATCCAGGTGCAAATTCATTATTTATTGTTGATTAGTTTTGCCCTGAATAATAATGGGGGCAGGCAACTTACTTCCCTGGTAGATAAGAAAAAGTGGCAAAGTCTTTGGAATGCCAATTAAATTACCTCCAGAAAGGAAAGTTACCCAGGAGAATGATCACTGCAAATAGGAGACACCCTCGGAGCACGATAACATACATATAAAGTAAAAAACAACTCTATATAAACAAATTCATTATATATTCATCTGATATATATTGTTCTGTATATTCATAATGTGATATACAGTGTACTGTATGTACGGTGCAAAAGGTCCTCACAAATACAAGTGTCAAAACAACCAGGTGCACAGCTGAGGAACAGCAGTGTGCAGATGTAAATAGTGAGCACTCGCAGGACATGAAGAGGTGGAAAGGTATTAGAAATGTTTGATGTTTTGGTCATCCCTTGGGACCTTTTATAAAAAAAAGAACAAGCAGAGGAAAGATTGCCAGAATGGATATATAGATTGTATTGTAAGCTCTCACGAGCAGATCCCTCATCACCTCTCTGTATCTGTTTGTGCATGTTTGCCCTTATTGTTATAATATTCTGTTTATATAATTATCAAACAGTGCAAAACAATAAAATACATTACTATAAAAAAACGCATTACTATAAAACCAAACTGTAGCCATTTCATCCATTGATTGTCACTGTGGTAATCTATGCCCTCAACAGGTCACAGATAGCCACATTGACAAGCAATGGCCACCCAACAACACCCCTCCTCTACCCTCAAACTCCCTGCCCCACTTAAACAACAGTCACTGTAATAGGCAAAAGGCCTATTATCTAAATCTGGATAATAGCGCATTTTCCCATTAAAAATAAAACATTAGGCAGCTTATAGTAAAAAAAAGTTGTACGTACCCCTGCCAGGATGAAGGCCGTCCTCGTCTGTATACACCTCGGCCATTTATAATTCGGGATTCCAGTTTTCGGTGTTTAGTGTATTGTATAATTGGTGTTAATATTTTTTGTTTTTTCTCCCGCTTCCATTTTATTAAAAAACCTGCTGTGTTTATCTGTGTTAACAATAGAAACAAATTACACAAACTTGAATTTAATGTTTACAAGTGCCTTTTTTGTTTTGTTTTAAACTCCCTGTCTGTTGCTCATGACTGTACCTGTAGCTGGGCTTCTACAAAAGGTAAAACTCATAGGAAATTCTGCTTTATTTCCAGTTTTTATCAGTTTTGACTGTAATTATGAATTAGTGGTATTTTTCGGTTAAAACCTAAAACTGGATTGCCCATATATAATGCATTAGGACAACAAAATGAAGATACAAGTCTCATATCCACCACCAGCTTAAGTTCTTTCAAATCTAAAGCTGTCACACATTTTAATCTGGTCTGTAACTGTTTCATACGCTCATAATATATATTTTCTTTAACTGTTAACGCAATGTCTTGTATATAATGTATACCCTTTTCATTTATGTAACTATATTTGTAACCATGTATTATTTGTCTTAACTCTGTGCCCAGGACATACTTGAAAACGAGAGGTAACTCTCAATGTATTACTTCCTGGTAAAATATTTTATAAATAAATAAATAAATAAGGATTAGTGACAGAGGGTGATTGATACCTTGTCACCAAAACTTTTCACATCAACTTTTCAGGAATTGTTTGATACACAAAATTGGGAAGAAAACGGAATCTAAATCAACATGGAATACTCAAGTCATCTATGATTTACAGATTGTATTGTATTGTATGTCTTTATTTATATAGCGCCATAAATGTACATAGCGCTTCACAGTAGCAATACATGTTGTAATCATATAAATAACAAATAATATAAATAACGGGTCATGGGAATAAGTGCTTCAGACATAAACGTAACATTAAGGAAGAAGAGTCCCTGCTCCGAGGAGCTTACAATCTAATTGGTAGGTAGGGGAACATATAGAGACAGTAGGAGGGAATTCTAGTAAGTGCGTCTGCAGGGGGCCAAGCTTTATGTATCATGTGTCTAGGATTATCCGAGATAACACTGTCACTGTGCCACAAA
Organism: Ascaphus truei; assembly: GCF_040206685.1. Classification (NCBI taxonomy): domain Eukaryota; kingdom Metazoa; phylum Chordata; class Amphibia; order Anura; family Ascaphidae; genus Ascaphus; species Ascaphus truei. Next base: position 401,139,977 of record NC_134486.1, read on the forward strand.
TCCAGGAGATCACCAGCAACAAATCAGAGATCTTGCCAAAGCAATTAAGATGGGCCTCTATATCAATCTCAGCAAGACCAAAGGGATGTTTATTAAATCAGGAATGCTGCAGATAATTAAAAGGAGGGGGAACATGACTGGCAATTGCTGATCCCACAGCCCCATCTTATCTTTTGTATTGGGAGTGGTAAGAGGTTTGGAAGGGGTTAATAAGGTAGGGATTGGAGGAAGGGGCTATGCCTGTGGGGGATTTAAAGGAGACAGGTTAGTGGCATATCTTTCTGACCCTCTCTGGCATCAAGAAGACCAGCACGAACAGGAGAAGCAGAAGGCATCCGGCAGAACCACCCAAGTATGCCCCACAGGAGAAACCCAGTGTAGTCAGGTGATGGCAAGGATGTATGCGGGACGGAAGGAAGTTTCCCCCGGTGTCAGATGGTGTGCCAAGGAGGGGCGTGAAGCAGCATGGGCAGGCCTGGATTCAAGGCCCTTGGTACAGTGTCAGCGGCCTCCGTTGCCATGGCATCTCACCAGCTGAGGCCCCTGCGGGGGGTGGGGGGGGGGGGGAAGAAATTGCTGGTTGTAAACAGAAGTAGTCAAGAGTAGAGGAGGAGGTGGCTACGCCTGCAGGTGAGGTTTTACCACAGGCAGGGAGAGAGAGGTGGGGTGGCCTACCCGACAGGCACGGCTGGAACAGGAGGAAGTCAGGAGGGAGTGCTCCATGTACAGAGGAGGAGCAGGTAACACAAGGCTTGTGAGTGCATGGACAGGATCAAGAGGCCTGATGGGAGGAACAAATCCAGAAGAGGAGTAAGCAGGAGTCGATCTCTTATCCAATGAGTGCTGGGTGGTTTAGTCAGGGTTCATTCCTCACTAAAGCAAGTGCTGGATAGGCTGGGGGTGGTGCAGGTACAAAAGGGGTCGGCGGGATGATGTCAGGGGTATGGAAAAAACAGGAAGCGGCAGGCAGTCAAAGGAGGGATTGCACAAGCATGGATGGGCTCTGACTGAAGAGGTCTTGTTAAGCATAGATAGGAGGAGGTAATAATATGATGGCTACAAGCAAACAGGCCCATAGGGTTAGTGATGGTATATGTTAGAAAATCTGTGACGATGTAATACTCAGGAATCAGATTTGCAGATCAGCGGTCTTTATTTCTTCAATCAGCTCAGCGTTTTTTTAAGCAAGGACACAACATACTGTACAAAATACTAGCAATTATCTAATATAGTGCACTTTCCCCCACCAATATGTAAAGGAGAGGTGAATCTCCATGTGGTGCAACAGGAAGATACTTTAAAGTCTAATATCAGATAAACATAATCTGAATCCCTCTTGTATAACTTGGGATGAAATGCAATCATAAGCTGTATATAAAGGACCAATTAAAAAGTACTGGAATAGAAGCCAATAGGTATCCCACAAATGTGAGGTAACCCGTGGAGTCGATTGACAAACAGCTACTCTAGGTCAGTTCCGTGTACCTTCAATAGGCAGTGAGCCAACAACAGGAAATAATCCACTTTTACTCACGGACAGCTGTTCATATTTTCATCCTGGCGTGCATCCCGTCAACGAAGTCCAAAATAGAAGAGAAGAGAAAAAACAAGGCACACTGCAACTGAAGAACTGGAGGCAGATCAAAATGTAGAAAAATAAAAATGTTTTATTCAACAAACAATGCCCATGAGAAAGCTAAAAGACACTCTGACGTGTTTCCCGCCAACCTGGCGCTTTATCAAAGAGTGCTGTCTACAGGTACACTGGACCCTTATGTAGTGAGTGTGGCGATGGAAGGGTTAACCAGGCCAATAATAAAGGTATTATGCCTGGCTGGTTAACCCTAAACCGTGTTGGGACAGAAGGGGTTAAAATGTATTGCCAACATAACACCATGTTTTCCCCTACACTACCTTTATTGTCCCTGTTTTGCAGCTTAGCAGCTAGCTGCAGTTAAATGAATAAATGAGAAATGTGCTATCTGTATTTGCGACACAAGGGGGAGCTTCTAGCGCTGTGCCAAGCGCTAAATTGGAGAAGTGTGCCTGCGAGTAAGTAGCTGTATTAAAGATAGGTATCAGTTTCCAGACCACAGAAGTTGAAACCGCAAAGTCAATTGAATAAGTGGTCTGCGGTTTAGCTGAAGTGACTTCTTGATACATAGTATTCTGCCGTCTCGTTATCCACTTGAGTTGAATTGGTGGCGCGTGTCTGAGGTTACCGATCAAAGCCAGCACGGATACATTGTATGCTGGCTTGTAACCCAGCCCGATTATAGGTCAAACCGCAACCCACATCACAGAGCCCCTTCAATAAAGTGGATAACTTGCTCTAGGAAAGAGCTAGAACTCTAATTTTTGGAGTGCAGCTAGGTAAAAAGAAACCATGAAGATACATATAAGTTTTATAAGTGTTGCATATGCAGAACATATATATAAAAATAAAGTGTAATGCAATGGTGTTTTAAAATGTACAGGCAGGAACCCTTTCCTGCCAGACCGGCAATGAATCCATTAACATGCCCATATGTTATGGATGAATGAGCTGAGGAATTTTTCATCTCCTTTCTTCAAAGGGCACTCTGCTAAGGTGGTGACCCAGTGTCTAGAGAAGTCCGGAGTTGAAAAGCCTCACAGACCCTAGGTGTTAGGGTGGCCAGGATATTTGTAAGTACCAGATACCGGTGTGAAGTATGGATGCTTCACACTCGGTAGCCAAACCCCAGACTTACTGTCGCCAGGTAAGAGGTTGGGCCCGGTATGCTAAGTAGCTCAGGTGTGAGGTTAACGCATGCTCTTAGCAGACCGAGAAGCAACGTTCTAGGAACTCCTGGCAAGTCTGGTATTGGTGGGGAAAGTTGTTCCCACGGGAGGATTGGCTGTGCATATTAGGAATAGGACCCTTTACCCTATAAAGATGCCTGCAGCGCACTCCCAGTCAGATTCATCTAAGCTTTACCAAGAAACGTCCAAGTGTTAGCGTCAGTGGTTCCGGAGTGTGAGGGGTAAACAACATCATAACCAAGGATCGTGCCCCTCTTCCAGAATTCTTTTGAGCTAAGGATTCCCTAACGAATCCTGTAAGGACATTCCGAAATCTTTCCTTTCGTTGGAGATATAGGGGTGGCAAGTTGTGCTCCTAGCCAAGGACTGTTGCACGGCTCACATCGCGCACCCACAAGCATGCGTGCAGGGGTGTCCAGAGACTTTGTTTCATTCTATGGACATTTTATTTCGTTTCCCCATCCCAGTAAGTGTTTATTGGCTGTAATTGCAAAGTATTGCGTGTTTGTCTTAAAAGGAAATAAATTACAATTTATTTTACCCGCCTTGTACTGCTCAGTCCAGAATCCCGGTATTAATTTGTTGGTAAGACCTGGTCTACCGTGACAGTGAGCAACCCCGACGGAAGTGCGTATATCCCTGTCCGTCCAGGTAACATGACCACAATGTTGGAAACAAAGATGACAAACCCACCGCAGAGATAACCACACCCCAAGAAACCGGGGATCTCAACCACAAAGGTGTCTCAGTGTAAATAACAAATTGATAAAATACAAACACATCTACAATGTTAAAAATAAAAAAAATGGAGGATGTTAACACATATAAATGAAATTATGCAACATAAACAGAATAATATTCAGTAAAGAAAAATAGGAATTATCAGCAGTCAGTTATCAACAGATATTACACAGGACAAACAAGAATATTTTCTATATAGGTCTGTGAAAGGAGCTGTAAGTACCAAAACAGGCTTATCCGATTCCCCCACCCCCTGGGAGATAAGGCGTGTACGGTGGGTCTATGCATTACCTGTGGCTCGGAGGAGACCTGAACCTCCGCCGCTGGGAGCCTGGTTTGTACCTGATTCGATAGGTGACAGCGTCTCCACCTGCGTGGGATCCTAACTATGTGGGATAACCCATGTATTCCCAACACCATGTCCATACCCCTTTGGGTTTACCTCAATGTACTGAAGTGCTCCGGGCACCGTACCGTCCCAGTGTCCACAGAACCAACCACCCACCCAAGTGTGTGTGACAACGCTGCCCCACTAGCCGGTGTATAGTTGTTGCACTTTGGTGAGATGAGGTACCTGCCGGGTGCACCAGCACCCGGGCGCGCTGACAACAATGATGACAGGATCCGCTGATCCAGCGATGGCGTCGTCCGCGATGGTGGTGTCGTCCGCGATGAGTCCGCCTCCGCGTGGGGTGGTATCCGGTTAGAGTGTCCCACCTTGAAGAGAGTCTCTGTGCCTTTTAGTGGTGGTCTGGTCCCAGGCCACAGGCCACTAATGCTGTGTAGCTTCTGCTGTGTCCCCGACACAAGGAATGCTAAGTGGGGCAGTGTCCCTGACCATGGGGCCTGTCCCTATAGCAGCCACAAACTAAGATGTGTCGGGGCCTAGCTGGGGCCCAATAGGGGGTATCTGGCCTAGTGCACAGACACCTGCACATACAACCTACCCCTTCCTTATCCCAGCTCCAGCTGCTAGTGTGGTCTCAATGTGCGAAATGTATCTTTCTCCAAGCAGGGGGATCCGGCCGTGCGATTGGCTACTAGGCGTCGTGTTCCTAGCCCTATGCATTATGGGGCTTATAGTTCCCCATGCAGAGCTTCTGTGCGCATGCGCAAGTCTTTCTCCCTACTGGCCTCCATCCCTGTCTCTTTGCGCATGTGCGAAGCTCACTGCGCGCACGTGCACAATCGATCAAGGCGGCGCCCTGTCCAGGGGAGCTGCCAAAGCCTCTGGCTAGGTGCTCACCTGCAATCCTCCCCGATACTGTCGGGATCTGCCCCCCCTGCCTAGCATGAAGGGAGGTAAGGGGCTGACGGGGACGACGACCTGGGGACCCATGCTATACGAAGAAGGCAGTGGCTTATGCCTACGACAGCTACTTATACCCTTTGATAAAAGAGACATAAATCACTGTCTCAGCGAACTCATTTTTGCCAACTAAATTACGTACTTGTTTTTCTGTTATTGTCATCAAGTACCTTATTTTGTGAACATTAGGCATTTGCAGAAATAAGTCTTATCATTAAAATGTGCATACAACAAGATGTCTTATCACTATAATGTGCGTTAAACTGCTTGATTTCAAGTTGTTCCTTATACCAGCAACATTGTATACTATCAGATTCAAACTGCACACAAGATTTCTTATGAGAAAAACAATTGAAAACATCTTATCCTAGGGGTGCGCAAACTTTTTGGCGTGCGCACCCCTTGCCTGCTCTCGTCGCCTCGCGCCCCCCCCCCCCCGCTCAACCCCGGCGTCAAAGGATGCGTGGGGTAATGTGACGTCACTTCACCATGGTAACGTGACCTCACGTGACCCCGCGGCGTCATTTGATGCTGAGTTACCAGGACGACGCATCGCTGGAAGGGAAGGTAAATGTATTATAGAGATCACGTGCGGTCCCCCTGCATTTAATTTAAATGCCCGGGGGAGAGCACAGGACCTCTATAACTGCTGTGCCCCCCAGAAAATCTAGCGCCCCCCAGTTTGCTCACCGCTGTCTTAACCTATTTAGTGCTGTATATATATATGTATATATATATATTATATATTGATTGCTATCCTAGATATATAGGTATATGATAAGATATATCAGGATAGGTGCTGGGGTGGCCCACGGGACCAGTAACGAGGTAGTCCTAGCGGGCATCGTAAAACCAATGTCTGACGTGGGTTTTTAAGAATAATACCTTTGTTTGTTCATTCTGTGGATCCACTTTCCAGTATCAACAAAAGACAAGGCGTGATTGGGAGAATTTGTGGAGATATGGACACTGCTACCAGGTTACAAGGATTTTATAGCTGATACAGAAAAGAAATGTGAAGGCAATGATGAGGAAAAACAAAAGAAGCAGGTCTTTAAGACTTTTGGGAGCTGGTTGGAGGCTTTTCTCATTTTAGCCAGCATAGTAGGGGAGAAGTCTTCAAACAGTTAGATAGGATTGTTTCAATACTTGGACACAGTGTGGTCAATGTGTAAGATTTACTGGAGTAAAGCTTGGTGGAGGTACGATGAGTGGTGCAGGCACAAAATGGCAGTCCAGAAGGATGGTCAATGGGACCCAAAAGACATGGAGGCCTATTCTATAAGCCTTGATACGCCACTTATCGGCTAAAATGCTTACTACTATTCAGGAAGCCTCAATAAGTGGGCGGTAAAGACTTGAATCGACAATTTTTTCAGCCGTCATAAAAAAATCGCAAGGTGAGCGACGATAAGCCACTTATCTATCGGTAGGTTCTGAAACTTGTGCAATTCTAGTAGCCGTGATTAGCTTATCGTGGCGAATCGCAGCTCTAGAATGGTGAGTTTCTTCCAAAACCTTCACACCAGGAAAAGTTGGCGTGAGGCTGGGGAGAAGCTGCTGAGAGGCGGTGAGACAGGACTTAGAAAAAAAAATGCTTTTTTTCTGCGTCGGATTGATGCCGGGAGTCGCCAGAGCTGATATCCATTAATATGAGCACTGGAGACCTCCGGCACGAATCCCATGCAATAAAAATGCATTTACAGGCAACTTTATTACCTTAGCGGCTAACCGCTAAGCAATGAAGGGGTTAACCCCTCCCGCTACCCACCCACCAAGGGCCAAATATCCCCTTCACCCACCGACGCTACCCACAATAAACATTAAAAACACAACAACACTAATACCCACCTCCTCTACCCCCACATGATTGATACCAGAGGCTGCGGGTGTCCGGGGGTCCTCAAGTGGTCCCCGCTGGTGTATTGGGCCCTCGGTGGTCCCCATGGGTGTCTGGGGCCCCCCGGGTGGTCCCCATTGGCCTGCGGTACCAATTCTGTGGCAAAAACAAAATGTGAAATACATTGAAATAAATACACACCCATCTCCCCCCTCCCCTCCCAACACATACAGTACAGTAATGGGCAAAACAACTATTATTCAGATATGGATAATAGCTCATTTGCCCATTATAAAATCAAACATTAGCCAGCCAGCATAAATAAAGTAAATACAACTTTCTACTTACCCCTGCCATCATGAAGGGTGTCCTCATCAGCATACTCCAGGTCCATGTCCGCCATTGCCAGAAAGAATACAAGAAAAAATACAATCTAATGGTCCCTAACCCTTTAATCACTGTAGCGGTTAATAACCGCTATAGTAAATAAGGGGTTAACCCACCCTCTCCCGGTACCCACCTGGGAGGCCTAACCACCCACCCAAGGACCACTATACCCACCCTCTACCCATTGATTGGCATAGTGGTATATCATACCCATATAATATGGGCATGAAACGCTACTATAGCAGTCAATGGTCACCCTAATAAAAAAAGCAGGAAGGCCAAAAATACACAATAATAAAAGATATACATAAGCACCTAAACATACCAATTAAATAAATAAAAGCACTAGCCAACCAATCAATTCAAGAAATAAAAGCACTAACCAACAAAACAATTAATGAATTTCAACCAGTAGCCAACAAAATAAATAATTCATTTAAAACGCTAACCAATCCTAAAATGTACTAAAAACAAGCCAACCAAATTCAAAACAATTTAATCCAAACAATAAACAGAAATCGAAAAATAACAATCAATAGAAAACAAGCATTTGCCAAAAAATGCATTGGCTGTCACTGTATTGATATGTACCCTGGCACAGATGAATACATTATCAGTCAATGGGCAAGCAAATACATAAAAATAAATATATACAATACATGTATATACAATACAAAAACCTGAAGAAATTTTTTTTTTCATACATTCAATACCTACCTTTAGAAGTTTTCACCCTCCGGATCCCGGCATATCTGCAAGTTCTCATACTGTGATGTCATCACCTGCAATCCAACGCCATTCACCTTGAAGACCAACATCAGATAAAAAAAAATCTTCTTTCTTTTATCTTCTATCACCATCTTCTATCTTCATCTGTAATTATTTTTATCTTTTCTTTAATCTTCTTCCGATCCAAAGTCCCATGGTGAATCCACAACAGGATGTTGTCTCGTCGGCTTCTTGAGGTAAAATGAGATGGAAAAGGCCTTATGTATAGCTTGTGACGGCACTTTTTATGGTCAGATGGTACAGCTCCAATCTGATCAGCAATCAGCGATACTATTGTCAGCATATAATGGCACAGTTAAAAATCTTGTGGACATATTGACATCGTGTTATAATATATATATTGATGCACTAGATTGCAAATCTTGTTGCAAAACTACAATATAAATATAGATGTACTCAATGTCAGTTTAAGAATATACAGTATTATTATGCATTTAATTGATAACGTTGTAGTCCCAACTGTGTATAGCATATTTACCAAGTAGCAATTAACACAGGTGTAAAACACCAATTAATTCAGTGGAAGGAGGGTTTAAATAGTGCCCTCCCTTCACCCATGTCATACTACTTGAGAAAGAGCAGTTTTGCTCGAAACGCGTGGGAGGAGGTTCCCTAGTTGTCTGTCCTTGTTCCAGTATCCGTTTTATGTAGCTGAATAAAGTTTTTTTTAAACCTACTACTTCCTGGTGAGTCTGAGTACCACGGAGCGACGGAGGCGGCGGCATCGATCACCTATTCTCCGCTGTATCATGTGCCTGCCTCTTTTTTTTTTTTAAGGATGTGATATCATCTCCAAGGGAGGTACGTCACATCCTTAAAACCACATGGCTATATCACATGGTATTACAGCTCACCTAACCGCTAAGGTAATGAAGCTTTTTTTTTAATATAAATTTTAACACTACTGTAGATGAGCAGGGGGTCTCAGAAGCAGAACCTTGTTGATTTAAGGGCCGGGACCCCCTGTTTCCCGAGATACAAGCCCTGTTATGGTGGGGCCGGTATCTCCTATGCATTTAAATGTCCCGCGTCACATGACCGTGGGAATACAATAACGGGGCCTGTATCTCGGGAAACAGGGGGCCCCGGGACTTCAAATCAATGTGGTTCTGCTCAGGAGACCCCCTGTTCATCTACACTAGTATTACATTTGATATAAAAAAAACTTTTGATCACTGGCGAGATATGCGTAGGGAGAGGCGGCTCTCTTTGTGCAGCTCTCTCTGCAGCTGAAATAAATCACTGGGTAAGGCCTTTTCAGGGAGACGATCATCACGTCACCAGCTACTTGCCCATTTTTGGAATTTTGCTATCACAGGTAACAGGTCACGGAGGCTTTCTGAATTCCGTGATAGCAACGCTCAAAAAACTGGTGAATTAAACGGCCCGGCGATTTTAACATAGCTTATAGAATAGGCCCCATGGACTTATGGTTTTCACTAATGAACCCTCAGCATCTTTTCTGCTTTCAAGGGCCGGCCAGCAGATCAAAGCACCCAGGGCAGTCAGCTGGGGTGTGCTGGCTCTATGGGGTGTGCTGGCTCTATAATGAGGCTCAATGTAAGTTGGGTACAACATGTCATTTCAGACATGAATGTTCAGGGTGTGAGTATAGCCACATCGCCAGTAGGTGTTTTAACTTGGACAATGGAGGTTAGGGAGTTGGATCAAGAAGGGCGGTTGTTAGGAAGGACAAGGACACCAGCGACGCTCACCACAATTGAGAGTTGACTAGGCAATTATCCCAACAAAGGTGTTGCAAGTTTGCTTGGAGACAGATTTTCACATGGGTTTTGAATCCTTTTTAGGGATGAGGAATTTAGTGGATCATTGAGGAACCAAAAATCTGTAACTGTGCACAAGGGAGTGGTTTGTGTTAAATTGAGCAAGGAGGAGTTCGCTGGGGAGAATAACAGACTCATTTACATTCCCTCCAATGGATGGTCTGAGAACCTCCTTATTGGGGGGTGGTTCCCAAGGAGGAGCCTGTAACGGTTCGCTTTATACATCACCTGTCATGCAATGCATCAGCCAGCTTGGTAGAGCACCAGCTTGCCGAGATATCATTTTCTGTTAAAGGTTTTTGGGATAAGTACTTCACCACTTTTTGGATGGGATGATAAGAGGGATCCAATTACACTAACGATGCTGGCTGCATTAATGGGGGTTAACTTATAGAGAGCATTTATTTTCAGAGGTTGAGGTAAAGTTATTTAGAGCTGCTTTTGTTCTAGCCTTCTTTGGAGCATTACTTTTGGGGGGATTGTGAGCATATCAAAGGTGAGGGCAAGGGGTATTATGTACAAGGATATTGGGTTGGTATCGTTGGGGATTTAGCCTATCTTTGCAGTGGGAAATGAAATCGGGTGGAGAATCTAGTGAGAAGTTGAGGTGGTGTGGCTTGGTAGCACAAGCAATTAGAAAATGTGTGTAAGAGTTTTAAAGGAAAGATGGAATCCATCTATCTGATATTGCCCTTGAGATTGCAACATGGCCTGTCTGGAAAGGGCTGTGGTATTGGTGGGGCTGCAAGGTAAATGTGAAGGGTTAAATGGCCTCGGCTGTGGAGGTGGTTGGACTGGTCAAGTAGACCCCGTGGGAATTAATAGCTGGTTGTTCCAATGGTGGCAGAATGAGGAGGCAGTCTCATGTTTGGGCCATTAGTGGTCGGCCTGGGGTGTCCTCCTAAAACGGGTTTATGGTGCTCTATCTAGACTCACTAAGTCAGCTGAGGTGGTGAGCAAAGGATTTTTTTTGTCGGGCGCTGCTCTGACCAGTCTGTGGCCTGTTGTACCCAACTGTTAATGTGTCAGTATTTATTTAAAGGAAATTTGCTGGCAGAGATGGAAGCAAGAGGAGGAAGGGGGAGTAATACATAGGTCTACAAGTCATGTTAACTCTACAACATTCAAAAGAAGTTGAAAACTTTTTCTACCTTGGCCTGCAGGTATCAATAGATGTGAACATTATGAATGAACTTAATAGGAGAATCAAGTTAGGATGAGGTGCATTTGAAAGAAACAAGCCAATATTTTTAGGAAACATTCCACTGGGACTGTTTGACCAGTGTATTCTGCCTGTACTCACATATGGATGTATAACATGATCCCTAAATGAATATATAATTCAGAAGCTTTGGACAACTAAGGGAACTATAGAGAAGTGTACATGTATGTTGGGTATTACCTTAAGAGACATGGAAAAGAACGAATGGGTTTGGAAGCAAACAACAGTGTTTTACATCATCATACAGGTGAACAAATATAAATGGCAGTGGGCCGGTCATATCGCAATAAGAAATGACCATTATTGGACAGAGATGGTACTTGACTGGATTCCAAGGAATACCAAAAAACCAAGATGACGACCAAAACAAAAGGCTGGGAGGATGAAATTTGTTGGAGCAACGAGAAGCAAATAGGCTTACAGCCGCTGTACCTAGATGATCATTGGGAGGCCTTCATCCAGCAGTAAATCAACCAGAGCTGAAGATGATTTATATATGTTTTTTTATCTATGTATAAATATGTCACCTCCTGACCAAGCGAACATTAGTGAAATGCATTGAGGTCATCATCACGTGACCTGCCCGGGGAGGCTGCGGAGAAGTGGAAAAGTACCAGGGGCTGCAGTGAACAGCAGGGGGAAGAGATGAACATAATTGATGATGAATCATGTTGCTTACATCATTGTTTCCGTGTGTTTTGTCTTCTCTTGAACAGCTATATATACAAATGTATGTGCACATTGTAAATATACAAATACTGTATAGTTTATAGTTACTTAAGTCAACCATATCAAAACAAACTAGCACATCTGGGTCAGTGCTGTATACTCTATTGATTCTATAAAACAAGGACTCCAGAGCGCACTAATTCCCAGGGTATGGAGAGGAATAAAAAAAGAGAAAAAATATAGTGCAATATGTTTGTTGTCAGAATGTGCCTAGGAATTTGGGGAGTTGTTGGTTCCTTAAAAATGTACCCGGGAATCATGCCTGATTCTCAGATACATGTAGGCACATTGTCCTGGCAATATCTCCCCTTGAAAACGCGTGCATGACTCACCGCTAGGGTCTCCTGCTTCAGCACAGCCCAGAAAGGTAAATGCGGCAAAGGGATGAAAAGTGTCCCTGTAACTATAAGGGGTCCCTGGGTTAAGGGGGATACCCCCAGTTAATTCCCAGAACCTATATTGGTGTTCTTGGGTGCTCCAACTGTAGATAAAGTTGTGAGGGGACTCTCAGAGTCCAGTCTAAGTCCAGTAGCTAGTGTGTGGGGAATAAGGGTTGATAGAAATAAAAGTGCACCTTTTTATTCTATTCCCCATAACCAGAGACTTAGACAGGTATTAAGGTATGTTTTTTATGAATACTGTAATTGTGCTGTTACAGTATGTACAGTTGTGCACTATAAATGAGCTGGGACTTTCGGAGCCAATGTGTTACACTTGTGCTCCTACACACAAGCCGAGGAAAAGGAAGGGACCTGATAGCGAGGTGGGGAATCCACAGGAGAGACGTATGGGAGTGAGTTGCTACGCAAATGGGGATCAGCGCACGTAGTCACGTGAGCGCGCCATGCGCAGGAGAATGCAGGACGTGTCCGGAGGTGCGGAGCCAAGCTCAGGGACACAACTGGCCCAGCTGCATGTGCGCGCTGCTCTGGCAGCAGAGCGGGAATGCGCGCATTCTCAGGCACCAATGCGGGGAAAAGCCAACGCTTCAGCACAGGAGTCTGGAACAGGCCTCTGCGTGGAGAGTAGCAGCAGACCTTAGGAACTCAGGAACACCGGCCTTAGCGTGGAAAGTAGCAGCACTGACTTCTGCATGGAGAGTAGCAGCAGGTCTCAGGAAACAGGAACAAAGGAATTCAGGCCTCTGCAAGGAGAGTAGCAGCAGGCCTCTGGGAACACGGGAAGACAGGCCTCTGTGTGGAGAGTAGCAACAGGCCTCAGAATACTCAGGAACTAATAACGAGAACTAGAGAGGAGCAGGGGAGGATAGAGTCCAGAGCACAAGGTCACAATAGAATTGCTTCTTGGAGGATGTCCAGCCTCCTTAAAGGCATAGTGCCAGTAACAGAAGAGTGCAGCAAATACTAAGTTCAAAGTAAGGGTTCTTTAGTTGAATGCTTTGGCCAAAGTATTGTAAGCTTGCTACCACGTCAAGGTAAACCCTAATCAGCAGGTCCTACACTACCCGCACAGTAACTAACCTCAAAAGTAGAATGAGTGACTGTTCCAGTCTTCCTGGAATCCAAAGGAGGTAAGTAAAGGTCCCAAGGAGGTCCAGGCAGGAACAGCATGTGATGGTAGTACTTGCAGGAACCAGGGCAGATAGCAATGAAAGTCAGAGTGAGGCTTACTTCCTGTCAGGAGGAAAAGGGCAGGATTTGTCAGAATGCAAGATGGCGGCGCTTGCTTCAGAATACTTAAAGACACAGGATCTTGACTCACAGCTAGAGGGCGGCGATCAGAAATTAAACAGGTAAGGCAGGGGGCGTGTTCCGCGCATCGTAACACAATGTTCAGACCGGCTTCCAGGGCTACCAAGTTGGTACCAGTAAGTCTGCTGGACATCAGAGTTGAAAGCAATCAGAGGATGCCAGAGGTGTGAAAGCCATTTGGGTACCAGGGAAGGGTTCAAGTACCCACGTCCTGGGATCAATGGCAGTCGTCCGGGCTGCCATTTGTTCTGCCAGACCCGGAGGAGTCTGACCCAGTGGGTGGCATAAGATAGCCAGGGACAGAGATGGCAAACCAGCGTATGTTCCTTAGCAATTTCAGATTTCCCGCAGACCCGGCTTTCCATACTGACTTCGCTGTGATTGGCTACTGAGAAAGATCCCACGCTCTGATTGGCTTTAGTATTTTGTGAATTGAGCTCAAAATACTATAAGAAATGTCTGATACAATGAGAGTGGTTATTTCCGGCAGTTTAAGTGTGGGCGGGCTTTTCAAAAGTGCTCTTGTGCGAATAGCAGAGCACCGGCTTCAGTTTTCAACCTGAGAAGCCGGCCCAGAAAATATTCTAAGTCCAGCTTTTTGCGCCCAAGTTCTCAGAAACGAACGTAGAGGTCGCAACTGGGATTTTATGCCGATTTCGGTTCCAGAGCATTGGCAGTAACCTCCGGTCAAAAGAGTCCATGTTCTCAGAAGAGTAGAGAGCGGCGGCGTGTGGAACTTCACACCGATTTGGGAACCAGAGGATTTCGTGCTACGTCCCGGCCAGGGTAAAACTTGAAAACGAGAGGTATCTCTCAATGTATTACTTCCTGGTAAAACATTTTTATAAATAAATAAATAAAAAACTAGAATTCCCTGCACCTAAAACAGTCTAATTTTCGACGCCCCAGACCCCCAGTAAGTGTGCTTTTCATCTGTATTTTGTGTTTCACTGTGTGCATGCCTATTTAAGCGTATAAACTACAATTTATTTCACTATCCTGTTTTGTTCAATGAATGATCCTGGTAAAAGGGTGTGAACTGCCTGGTCTCCCGTGACAATATGTATTCAGGCATCTCAAATGGATCCTTAGAGAAAGGAGAAACAAGCATAGTATCAAATTGTTTCTGCTTATAAAAAAGGTTGTGTAAGAAACACACTACCAAATGTGATAAAATATTAGAGCTTGGAGACCACTGAAAGGGTAAAAGAGGGACACTGCAGCACTGCTTCAGGGGAACCCAGACACCAGTCTCCCTCAGCATCAATGGTGATTTGACTTCCAGTTAATAACATCACCTTAGGGGGCGGGATGGATCTCACCTACAGCATCCGGATGGTCAGATAGTCTGCAAGGGTAATTACCCTACACGTTTCATTCACTTGGAGCTTCCTGAGGGGATGACAACTGATTTTTATAAAGTGTTGATGTGAAAAAGCTACATCATTTCCAAGGGTTGTATTAGTTACAATTGTTCCCCCCCCCACTATTTTAAGTGATTAATCTTTCACTATTACAGTGTATGTTTCTATTTACATTTTTCATTTAGTTCGATTCATTTAAATTTTTGTACTATTGGGTACCTCTCTAAGTGAGTTTTTGCCCTTGAGTTTTTTTTTCTACTATTGATTTTTATGGCTGAAAATATTTTTTTTACAATCATAAATTAAAAAAAAGAAATATGGCCTGTTCTTTTTGGAGCTAATTGATGGACTATATATTTACCATATTAGATTAGATTACAGAAAGATTTCAAATAAGTAATTTTTTTTGGGGGGGGGGGGAGTTAACCTAAAGGAAAATCTGTGTCGGACTACTCTAATGGGCTTATTCTAGTAACTCCAAAGTGTAATAAACCACTTTTAAAGTGCACTTTGGAAGCAGATTGGCACACTTTACTATTTTGGAAGTCCTTCTCCATGTTCAAAGCGCATTTAAATGGCATTTTTAGAAGCGGTTTCACTCTTGCTCTGCCGATCCGATCGGTTTTGCCAAAAAGCCTCAAACTCGCCTTTTTTTGCCATCAACTGCTATTCTAGTAGCTCCGTTATGCAAACCACTTCTAAAAACGCAAACATTTTTTACAGTCGCATCACCTAAAGGGTGTCGAGATTGGTATTGCGAGTTACATCCATAGCCTGAAATATGGGTTTGGCTGAGAGAGCAAAACCCATAAGTCAGACTGGGGATGGAGTTAGCACCACCTCTGGTCATTCCGCTTCTAAAGCAAGTACTTATTTTCAAAGCAATTTGCAATAGCTGCATTGCATCTCAGCCACCCACCCCAGTGTGCATCTGCGTTGCTCCAAAGGCGCACAGCCTGATGGGGCTCCCCAAGAACTGCACCCCTCTGCAATGGACCAGCGTGCTAAGGGTTAACCCATTTGCTTGTTCTTTGTGGAACGTCAACCCCACCCACTGAAATGTTAATGAGCCATGAGGACACATAGAGCTTTTGTTCACAGCTGCATTGCATCTCAGCCACCCACCCCAGTGTGCATCTGCGTTGCCCCAAAGGCGCACAGCCTTTAATGTAACCGTGCAATTTTTATAACTCTGTGCCCAGGACATACTTGGAAACGAGAGGTACCTCTCAATGCATTACTTCCTGGTTAAACATTTTTATGAATAAATAAATTTAAAAAATAGAGAATACCGTTTTTTCTCACATTTCGTTCTGCTTCTTGGGAACATGCCAAACCGTGCTATTTGGCAATGATTACTTCGGAGCTGCTGGAACAAGCCCCTAAGAATTTAAAGAATGGATACCAGTTTTATCAAACAATAGTGCTATCTTACAACATACTGTATAACGAGAGACATTGCAGCATCATTATGAGAAGATGGTTGGGGTTAACCGTACATGAACTGCTGATTTGATCCTTTATCAATGTGCTAAAGAAGAGTTCAGCTCCTTCCAAATTAAAAAGGACTACAATCCGCATACTGTATTGGTGCCCAAGAGTCCCAAAATAAACATAATAATGGGAGAAACGTTGGATATTTCTATATAGATGTTTCATTAATAAGTTAATTTTTAACAACAACAAAAAAACTATGCCTTTAGAAGATTATATCCTGACCCTAACATCAATCGCATCTGATATACCTTTTTGGAGGACCAATGCAAACAATAGAGAGATATAGAATAAATACAACACAGTATGTATGCCTAATTAAATGATGCCATCTGTCCGCAGCATGGCATCCTCTCTCTCTGCCAGTGCAACATCAACAGTTTACAAACCCACACAGCGGGAATAGTAATGTAATCTGCTGCATTTGTTTCCTATTTTTAAAATACAATTTGGGAGAAAACATAACATGCCTGTAAGCCACACTTGTGGTTTCTGATCGCCTTTCTTTGCAGAACACCCATTATGTGCCGTTTTGGTAAACATTTAGCCAAGTGACAGAGTGGAAAGAGTGAACTCAGCTAGAAATCGGACATGCGTTGGCCACGTACAGGGAGTTTTATTTAAAGATTGCAGAGCTAGTGTGAGCTGTAAGCTATAGCAGAGCAAAGTCACAAGTGCCTGTTGCCCCAATTTGCAACCCACAGCTGATCTTCCTAAGGCAGGGGTTCTCAACTCCAGTCCTCAAGACCATAGGATATCCTAAGACCAAGGATATCCCAGCTTCAGCACAGGTGGCTCAATCTGTGGCTGAGGCACTGATTGAGCCACCTGTGCTGAAGCTGGGATATCCTTGGTCTTAGGATATCCTATGGTCTTGAGGACTGAAGTTGAGAACCCGTCGTAGGGTATATTGGCATTGTATTGTATTTTTACTTGTATAACAAAAGCACTTGTACAGTACGTACCTAATGATGTAGGAAGACTTAACGTCTTCGGTGCCACGTCACGGTTACAAGACCGCAGCGGTCGCAGCACCGAAGGATTGACGTTGCGGGAGGTCCCATTCAGAAGCGTGGACCCCCTGCAGCGCGATCACGGCAGACACTCTCCCCAGTGCCGCAGAGTTTTGTTTGTTCATGTGCGGAATTGGGGACAGTGGGTCATACTAACTGAAATCAATGCGGTTGAGCTCCGGAGACGCCCAGCTACAATACTGTAATATTAAATAAAACCCCCGTGATCGCCTGTTAGAGGCGCGCAGGTAGAGTGACTGATTCAGTCTCTCTCTTACTGCGCATCTCTTACAGACAGGTGGAACCTGGTAGGATTAACACAGCAGGGACCCCGCTATGTTAATCCGATGGGCCATTTAGTCTGCAGCGGACCATCTCGGACCACCACGCACTGTATTGCAGTTTTCCTCTTGGAAAGTGGTCGGGTCCTGGCTGCTGCTTCTGTACATCTGTAGTGCTTTATCGACATATAGTAAAAGGCATACTGTAACACAGAGAAGAACAGTCCAAAATGGATGTGCAGGAGAGTAAGGCCCAGATCCACAAAGCTCAGTTAAAACAGGGCTCATTATATCACGTTACCTAAAACCGGAACACATGTTTCTCCGTTTGCCCGCCCCTTGCTCCGTATGCCCGCCCATTGCTCTGTTGGCCCCCCTTGCTCCTATTGCCCCCCTTGATCTGATTGCCCCCCCCCCCGTGCCTGTGTCGTGTGTGTGTGTCTGTGTGTGAGTGAGTGTCTGTGTGAGAGTGTGAGTGCAAATGAACACAGACACCAACCCACAGTCAGTCATAGTCACCCACCCGTCATCCACCAAGTGTCAGTCACTCACCCAAGTGTCACCCACCCACCCAAGGGTCAGCCATTCAGTCACCCACCCAAGTGTCAGTCAGTCACCCACCCACCCAAGTGTCAGCCAGTCAGTCACTCAACCAAGTGTCACTCACCCACCCACCCGTCAGTCAGTCACTCACCCACCCACCCACCCGTCAGTCAGTCACTCACCCAAGTGTCACCAACCCACCCAAGTGTCAGTAAGTCACCCACCCACCCAAGTGTCAGCCAGTCAGTCACTCAACCAAGTGTCACTCACCCACCCACCCAGGTGTCAGTCAGTCACTCACCCAAGTGTCACCAACCCACCCAAGTGTCAGTAAGTCACCCACCCAAGTGTCACCCACCCACTCAAGTGTCCGTCACTCACCCAAGTGTCACCCACCCACCCAAGTGTCAGTCACCCACCCAAGTGTCACCTACCCACCCATGTCAGTAAGTCACCCACCCAAGTGTCACCCACCCACCCAAGTGTCCGTCACTCACCCAAGTGTCACCCACCCAAGTGTCAGTCAGTCGCCCACCCACCCAAAGTGTCAGTCAGTCAGTCACCCAAGTGTCACCCACCCAAGTGTCAGTCACCCACCTTAGTGTCACCCACCCACCCTAGTGTCACTCACACCCAAGTGTCAGTCACCCACCCAAGTGTCAGTCAGTCACCCACCCAAGTGTCAGTCAGTCACCCACCCAAGTGTCAGTCAGTCACCCACCCAATTGTCACCCACCCAGTGTCTCCCACTCACCCAAGTGTCAGTCACCCACCCACCCAAGTGTCAGTCACTCACCCACCCACCCAAGTGTCAGTCACCCACCCAAGTGTCAGTCAGTCACCCACCCCCTCACCCCCACTCTCTCTCTCTGTCACCCACTGTCTCCCTCTCTGTCTCTCTCTCATCCGCACTCTGTCTTATCTTAACTGCCCTATACTACACCGAAATAACTTATACTGCTTTCTTTCAGATCTGACTCTCAAGCTTCATACGGGAGACACCGGAATCCCCCTTAACCCAGAAGACAGGTAGGGAACACCTCCCCTCCAGTATATAACATTGCAGGCATGAAGGTACCTGGATATTGAAGGACTACTGATCAGGTAAGATCCCAGACGGGATTGCTGCTTTAGAAATTGTGAAGCGGGGGAGTCCTGATACTGGTTAAGGGGTTCAGGAAACTAGTCATTCATATCTGGCTTTTTTTTTTCGATTAGTGATGTCATCCAACACACACACACACACACACACACACACACACACACACACACACACACACACACACACACACACAACTATGTAACAACGTCTAATTGTAGTAAAGTATAAATGTAATACAATAAATAAACTGTTATGTAAAAAAATAATCTTGTTATTAGTTCTTACTAGGAATTTATTCAATTTCTTTTTTAAAGGGTGGGGCTAGGGGCGGGGCTAGGCAGTGAGTAGATTTTTTTGTTCGGCGAGTAGATTTTTGGTTGGTTTGTCAAGCACTGCTTATTTGTACTGTAATTTTTTTATCTATATTACCCTGTGTGCGTGCATTGTGTACTGTGTCCCTGTGTGTATTGTGTCACTGACTGAGTTTCCCCCACCAGCCCTAACTGAGCCTACCGGCTGCGGGAACCCCCACGTGCCATACCATGGGCTCCTCCATAACCAACACATCCCCCCCTCCAACGGTCCCTAATCGAGCAGGCAACAAAACCGCCCCCCCCCCCCCCCCATGTCCTACTTTCCCAGCATTCTACCCTGTCCAGCGCAGGCCGTCTGGAGCAGGTTCCTCCTCTGCTGCCGCCCGGTACAGCAGGCTGCAGGCCCCCCACGTGCCTAACGAAGTAGATCATCCAACTTACCCCTCCCTCTGGGCCGTGCTACTGACAAACACGGGTACAGGCTGCGGGCCCCCCCACGTGCAATGCCCGAGGCATCAGGCCCCGGCAATACCTTCCCGGTTCCTCCTCTGCTGCCGCCTGGTACAGCAGGCTGCAGGCCCCCACGTGCCTTCCCTCCCCCCTCCAAATCCTCCCGCCCGGGCCCTAACAAAGTTGATCATCCAATTCCCACACACCACCCCCTGGCCTGCTACCCCCTCCCCCCCCAGGCCCATACTGAATCTCCCCCAGGCCTTTTGTCACATTGGATGTTGCATTGGGCATCTTTGTCTTTTGTTGAAAATATTAAAATAAACAGATTGCATTGTAATGTTTTTTTCCATATTACAATAAGAAGAACACAGTTAAGCAAAAGTTGCGCGCTAAAAAATATTTTTCCATGGTAGGTGCGCTATGGGTTTTGGGGGGGGGGGGGGGGGCTGCTCCTTTCATTTGTCCTGGGCCCCATGATTTTTGTTGGCGGCCCTGTTGGTGGATTTGCACTGTTAGGTGGGACACTTCCTTTGTCTCTAGTTATCACTAACAGCCATTATAGTTAACACAATGCTCTTAGCGGGAGAAAACATGACTTACTGTTACATTATTATCCATTGAAGATATGCTTCAAGGCTTGATGGAACGTTAACTTAGGTTAATATCACATTTAGTGACTTAAAGTTGATTTGTGAATGTGCCCATCACTACCTGTGATTTGGACCAAGTCCCAACATACCTTCTCTTAGGCTGTGTTGATATAATCGGTCCAGTGTTTGCCAAAATAGTTCTGTGCGCTTTGCAGATGGAGATTTTTCCAGAACCGCTGAAGGAAGCAGTCATCAGACCTCTTCTAAAAAAGCCTTCATTAGACCCGGATTGCATGGCAAATTACAGGCCTGTATCAAATCTTACTTTCCTAGGGAAGGTTATTGAGAAAGTGGTGGCAACCCAACTGGAAAGCCGTCTATCAAGCCATGAAATGTATGACCCATTCCAGTCAGGACTCAGATGACCGCATAGGACTGAAGCAGCTCTGGTTCATGTGCTAAATGATCTCCTGAAGGCGAGAGACAGAGGTTACTGTTCGATCTTAGTACTCCTTGACCTCTCTGCAGCATTTGATACTGTGCAGCATGGGATCTTAATGGAGTGCCTGAAGGATTTCTTTGAACTGGGTTGCACAGTTCTCAATTGGATCAGATCCTCTCACTAGCAGGTGACATACAGTATCTTCAGGAGTGTACTCCTCTGCACCAGTGCCCCTGTTATGTGGAGTGCCACAGGGTTCTATCCTATCTCCTATGCTGTTAGCAGTGTACATGTTGCCACTGGGTGGCATAATCAGACGGCATAGCCTGGGTCAGAGGAGCACAATCTTTTTCCCCTGCGCACACCTGTCGGCTGTACCCCCTCATCGCGCCCCCCCCCCCCTCCTTACCTCAGCTCCGGTTTTCTGACGTCAGGTTGCCATGGCAACACGACATCACGTGACACCATAGCATCGTTTGATGTCGCGTTGCCATGGTGACGCATCACCAGAAGCACTCTGAGCCAAGGTAAGAGAGAGTTACAGTAGAAGATATCCGAAGATTCCAGCGGTGCACAGCTTGTAGAAATCGGAGACCAGCAAGGTGTAGGTTAAAAATAAAGATTTATTGAAAAAACATGTGGTATGGGGGACACACTCTGACGCGTTTCGGACCTGCGTGGTCCTTAATCATAGAGCTGATTCGCGTCTGCATTAGCCCCTGTCTTATACTGTAAACCCCTCCCCCCCATGCGTCATCGCGCTGTGTATTTTGGCGCGAAAATCGCCGGTAAAGAGCCTCATTGGTTGATGGTCTATGCCTATCAGCTGAGTGTGCGCGCGTGTTGGAAGGTGTCGTGCATACTAATTAGCCATGAGCCATATCCCTCTGACAACACACGCTGTCACGTTACTAAGTGACCGCAATAAACACTAGCTACAAACCTCCCTGCATACTCCTATGTGCGCTATTACCTCTCATGGGTTAAACCACTCCCCCTTACGTCATAGCGCTGCGTGTGTAAGCGCAACCACGATCAGTGAGGGACCTCATTGGTTCCTTGTCTATCCCTATCTGATGGCTGCTCGTGTGGATTGAGTACTGGCTAGTATAATGAAAGGCCGTGCGCAACCTCCTTGGGTATCACAGGCCATATCACATCTAAGCAACTCCCAAGGATAACAATAATCATGATCTGCCCCACATCACACTAATGGTACATATGATTAACATAAGGTAGCCCCATGAAGGATCAGACACTGGGGGAGGGGGGGGGGGAGGGGGTAAGGGGAAAGGAGGAAAAAAGGAATAAGACCAGAGGGAAAAAACAAGATCAAGTGAACATAACCAATTGGTAAATCACATACATAACAAACAAAACAATAAACAATAAGTAATACAAGTTAAAAATACTGAATTGCGAATCTTATATCCGCCGTGGAGGTACTCAGGTACCTTATTATATCATATCATGAGATAAAGACATACATTCTTGGCATTGAAATTACTTTTATCATACGAATTATAACTTTCTCTTTATCCTTCCTGTACTCTGAGTATTGGACTAGTTTCTGCTCATTAGGATATATTATTGTGTATATGTGCATAATGTGAAATATAACACTGTGAGACACTGGGGATAAAAACACTTAACATGAGACACTATATACCTTTAATGAACACTTCGTTCAGGGTTAATTGACTGCCCCAAATTACTAAAATATGAATATATTTTTGATATAGTATTTGATTATGACATTAATTTAGGAAGTGTTTCAATTCCCAGTCCTGGTTTATGCCCCTGGGTGCCATTGTCCCAAGGGCATAAATCCAGAACATTTCTCGACGGTTTAATAGTGCCTCCCTATTTCCTCCTCTGGGGTGTATAGGGATCTTTTCAATAGCACTGTATGTAAGTGTTTTAATTGATCCCTGTTTGCATGTATTAAAGTGACGCGCTACTGGGAAACGTTCATCTTTATTTCTGATACTGCGTATATGTTCTGTGATTCTCACTTTCACTGATCTAATTGTCCTGCCAATGTAGCCACTACCACATGCACATTTCAAAAGATAAATTACGAAATCAGTGTTACATGTCATAAATGATTCAATCTTATAGATGTGACCAGTATAGACATCCCTTAGGGATTTGACAGGTTCCGCATACCTACAAAGGTTACAGTTGCCACATTTAAAGAATCCCTTTGGTAGCTGTGTGCTGTTTTTACTTTTAGAGCAGAATAAGCTAGGGGATAAAGAATTGCCGATGGTCTTTGCCTTCTTAAATACTATTCTTGGTTTGTGTATAGTATATGGATCTAATTCAGAATCCAATTGCAGAACCCCCCAGTGTTTTTGCAAAATATACCTTATTTGCTCTGCCTGTCTAGAGAAGGTCGTTATGAAGAGTGGGACCTTCTCTTCAATTCATCAGCTTGTGCCAAGAAGGACTCATCAGTGGAGCATAACCTCCTCAGTCTTAAAAACTGCCCTTTGGGTATGCCCTTAATAAGGGGTCTCGGGTGGGCACTGTTTGATCTGAGCAGAGAGTTTTTGGAATTTGCTTTCCTATAGATGCTGGTCTGAATTTGTTGTCCAACATCTATATATAGATGTAGATCTAAATAATCAATCTGTGAGTCACTATAACAATGTGTGAATTTTATATTATATGTATTTGCCTCAAGATTTTCAAAGAACTCGTGTAAGGTGTCAGTGTCCCCATTCCAAATGATTAACAGGTCGTCAATAAAACGACGATAAAAAACAATATTGTCTCTAAAGGGATTGTGATCACCGAAAATGTGAGTAGATTCCCAAAATCCCATAAACAGGTTCGCGTATGAAGGTGCAAATGACGTGCCCATGGCTGTGCCTTGTGACTGTAAATAAAACTGTGCATCGTACATAAAGTAGTTGTGCTGTAATAAAAAAGTGACTGAATCTAACAAAAAAGTGATTTGTGCCATATTCAAATTAGAGTGATTCAAAAAGTGACTAATAGCTCTTGTGCCCAAAGTGTGATCAATTATTGTGTATAGAGAGGTTACATCAAGGGTAACCCAAGTGTAACCATTAAGCCAAGTGATTTTTTGAATATCCTGGAGCAAATCTGCCGAGTCTCTTAGATAGGCCGGTAATTCTTTAACCAAAGTTTGTAAAAAATAATCGACGTACCTAGATAGACCATCTCCCAAAGATCCAATACTCGATATAATAGGTCTGCCTGGAGGGCAGACCAGAGTCTTGTGGATCTTTGGGAGATGGTGAAAAATAGGCACGACCGGAACAGAATTGTATAAATAAGTTGACTCACGATTGTTGATCACTCCTAACTCTCTGCCCAGATCCAACAGATCATAAATTTCCCTTAGGTACATCTGAGTAGGGTCTTTGTCCAGTTTGCAGTATGCCTGTGTATTTGACAATTGTCTAAATGCTTCTGCATGATAGGCTGATGTGTGCATGATGACCACTGTTCCCCATTTGTCTGCATTTTTTATGATGATATCGGATCTCTTTTTTAGTGTATTCAGATTCATCCTATCTACTCTAGATAGATTATCGAAAGAGGGAGCAGTGAACATGTAGCCTTTAGCCAAGGCCTGCAAATCCTGCTCTACAAAGAGTATATGAGAGACCAGCTTAAGTCACTATAGGACGGTGTTGTTCAATTATTCAATTTTAATAGTGGTATATGGGGGATTTGTTTCCGCAATGGAGGAGGACATAGAAATATCTGAATCAGGAGACTCTGCAAATGACACATTTGTGCATAAATGTGCAGACAACACGGGGAGAAAACGCAGAGCTGCACACCTTTTTCAGAATGTCCCACTAGATATGGTTGAAGACCATGCTGATCTGGAAATTTATTTTTCTAAAGTTGAAAAGATCCTACTCACCAACATAAGGCTATGGTGGGATATCACAACCTTGGACAACTACCTCCTCACGAAGAGGATCCCTAGGGGTCTTCGTGTGAAAAAAACACCATCGTTTGGATTTCCATCAAAAGAGTTTGAGCAAGAATGGACTAACACACTTGACGAGTGCTCCATGAAGTTGATGGACTTAATTATAAAAACCAAAATCCAGGAGAGGGTTATTGTGAAGAAAGGTATAAAAGATATTCAGCAGAAATTAAAAACACTCAAGGATATCTTTCGATAATCTATCTAGAGTAGATAGGATGAATCTGAATACACTAAAAAAGAGATCCGATATCATCATAAAAAATGCAGACAAATGGGGAGCAGTGGTCATCATGCACACATCAGCCTATCATGCAGAAGCACTTAGACAATTGTCAAATACACAGGCATACTGCAAACTGGACAAAGACCCTACTCAGATGTACCTAAGGGAAATTTATGATCTGTTGGATCTGGGCAGAGAGTTAGGAGTGATCAACAATCGTGAGTCAACTTATTTATACAATTCTGTTCCGGTCGTGCCTATTTTTCACCATCTCCCAAAGATCCACAAGACTCTGGTCTGCCCTCCAGGCAGACCTATTATATCGAGTATTGGATCTTTGGGAGATGGTCTATCTAGGTACGTCGATTATTTTTTACAAACTTTGGTTAAAGAATTACCGGCCTATCTAAGAGACTCGGCAGATTTGCTCCAGGATATTCAAAAAATCACTTGGCTTAATGGTTACACTTGGGTTACCCTTGATGTAACCTCTCTATACACAATAATTGATCACACTTTGGGCACAAGAGCTATTAGTCACTTTTTGAATCACTCTAATTTGAATATGGCACAAATCACTTTTTTGTTAGATTCAGTCACTTTTTTATTACAGCACAACTACTTTATGTACGATGCACAGTTTTATTTACAGTCACAAGGCACAGCCATGGGCACGTCATTTGCACCTTCATACGCGAACCTGTTTATGGGATTTTGGGAATCTACTCACATTTTCGGTGATCACAATCCCTTTAGAGACAATATTGTTTTTTATCGTCGTTTTATTGACGACCTGTTAATCATTTGGAATGGGGACACTGACACCTTACACGAGTTCTTTGAAAATCTTGAGGCAAATACATATAATATAAAATTCACACATTGTTATAGTGACTCACAGATTGATTATTTAGATCTACATCTATATATAGATGTTGGACAACAAATTCAGACCAGCATCTATAGGAAAGCAAATTCCAAAAACTCTCTGCTCAGATCAAACAGTGCCCACCCGAGACCCCTTATTAAGGGCATACCCAAAGGGCAGTTTTTAAGACTGAGGAGGTTATGCTCCACTGATGAGTGCTTCTTGGCACAAGCTGATGAATTGAAGAGAAGGTTCAGAGAGCGTGGCTATGAGGAGAGGGACCTGGAGAGTGCCTTCCAACATGCCCTACAGACTGATCGTAATGATCTGATTAAAAAGAGGAAACCCAAGAAGTCCATGAAATGGGACGAGGCAGCACAGGTCCCACTCTTCATAACGACCTTCTCTAGACAGGCAGAGCAAATAAGGTATATTTTGCAAAAACACTGGGGGGTTCTGCAATTGGATTCTGAATTAGATCCATATACTATACACAAACCAAGAATAGTATTTAAGAAGGCAAAGACCATCGGCAATTCTTTATCCCCTAGCTTATTCTGCTCTAAAAGTAAAAACAGCACACAGCTACCAAAGGGATTCTTTAAATGTGGCAACTGTAACCTTTGTAGGTATGCGGAACCTGTCAAATCCCTAAGGGATGTCTATACTGGTCACATCTATAAGATTGAATCATTTATGACATGTAACACTGATTTCGTAATTTATCTTTTGAAATGTGCATGTGGTAGTGGCTACATTGGCAGGACAATTAGATCAGTGAAAGTGAGAATCACAGAACATATACGCAGTATCAGAAATAAAGATGAACGTTTCCCAGTAGCGCGTCACTTTAATACATGCAAACAGGGATCAATTAAAACACTTACATACAGTGCTATTGAAAAGATCCCTATACACCCCAGAGGAGGAAATAGGGAGGCACTATTAAACCGTCGAGAAATGTTCTGGATTTATGCCCTTGGGACAATGGCACCCAGGGGCATAAACCAGGACTGGGAATTGAAACACTTCTTAAATTAATGTCATAATCAAATACTATATCAAAAATATATTCATATTTTAGTAATTTGGGGCAGTCAATTAACCCTGAACGAAGTGTTCATTAAAGGTATATAGTGTCTCATGTTAAGTGTTTTTATCCCCAGTGTCTCACAGTGTTATATTTCACATTATGCACATATACACAATAATATATCCTAATGAGCAGAAACTAGTCCAATAATCAGAGTACAGGAAGGATAAAGAGAAAGTTATAATTCGTATGATAAAAGTAATTTCAATGCCAAGAATGTATGTCTTTATCTCATGATATGATATAATAAGGTACCTGAGTACCTCCACGGCGGATATAAGATTCGCAATTCAGTATTTTTAACTTGTATTACTTATTGTTTATTGTTTTGTTTGTTATGTATGTGATTTACCAATTGGTTATGTTCACTTGATCTTGTTTTTTCCCTCTGGTCTTATTCCTTTTTTCCTCCTTTCCCCCTTACCCCCTCCCCCCCCTCCCCCAGTGTCTGATCCTTCATGGGGCTATCTTATGTTAATCATATGTACCATTAGTGTGATGTGGGGCAGATCATGATTATTGTTATCCTTGGGAGTTGCTTAGATGTGATATGGCCTGTGATACCCAAGGAGGTTGCGCACGGCCTTTCATTATACTAGCCAGTACTCAATCCACACGAGCAGCCATCAGATAGGGATAGACAAGGAACCAATGAGGTCCCTCACTGATCGTGGTTGCGCTTACACACGCAGCGCTATGACGTAAGGGGGAGTGGTTTAACCCATGAGAGGTAATAGCGCACATAGGAGTATGCAGGGAAGTTTGTAGCTAGTGTTTATTGCGGTCACTTAGTAACGTGACAGCGTGTGTTGTCAGAGGGATATGGCGCATGGCTAATTAGTATGCACGACACCTTCCAACACGCGCGCACACTCAGCTGATAGGCATAGACCATCAACCAATGAGGCTCTTTACCGGCGATTTTCGTGCCAAAATACACAGCGCGATGATGCATGGGGGGGAGGGGTTTACAGTATAAGACAGGGGCTAATGCAGACGCGAATCAGCTCTATGATTAAGGACCACGCAGGTCCGAAACGCGTCAGAGTGTGTCCCCCATACCACATGTTTTTTCAATAAATCTTTATTTTTAACCTACAGCTTGCTGGTCTCCCATTTCTACAAGCTGTGCACTGCTGGAATCTTCGGATCTCTTCTACTGTAACATTGCACACCAAGCGTGGATGCACGCATCAAGGGGAACAGCCATATGTGAGTATTGCATGTCTCTCCTCGTTGAGACTTGATGACGGTAACAGTGCAGCAACACAAGGGTCATGTAGGGCGCAATCCTACAAAGTAACGGTACGTTAACCCTTATTCATGTTCTTTGTTATATGTGATAACATCATTGTGGATTTATGCACAAAGCACTGGGTCCAATACATAGTTATGGTCATAGGCTGATTCCCCAACAATCTAAGGATTTTATTATCTGCTGAAGTTCTGAACGAGATTGAGCACTGTTTTTGGGACTTATGCTTTATAACTATATACAGTAAGAGAGAGTTACATAGGCCTTCACTGATTCCCTAGCATTTCATTTGAATGCCTTCGGGAAGAGCGCAGGTCTCGGTAAACGTTGCGCCCCCTGCAGCGAATCTCGCAACCCCCAGTTTGTGCAACCCTTGTCTGGGTTATCAGTACCATGCAGATGACACTCAACTCTACTTGACCTTTGCACCAGGCACTAAGGACACATTATCAGTCTTATATAGAGTATATCTGAGCTCTTAGAGTAGATGAGTTCCAGTTGGTTGAGGTTGAATCCTGAGAAGACAGAAGTGCTCGTGTGGGATGCTCACCATCAGAAGACAACAGGACTGCAGCTAGGTCAGTTTGCTGGCCTTAAGGTAGGGGGCTCCCAGCTGCTAAACTCTGTGTGCGAAATCTTGGTGTTGTCCTTAAATATGATTTGACCCCTCAACATCAGATGTCAGCCGTGATCAAATGTTCATTCTTCCACCTAAGGAACACAGCCAGGATTAAGCACTTGATCCCCCCAGAGGATCTTACTACGCTTGTCCATACCGTTGTGACCTCGCGCCTGGACCACTGCAATGCGCTCTACCTGGGTATTCCGGAAAAAGAGCTGCGCCGCCTGCAGCTGGTGCAGAACGCTGCGGCCGGGTTGTTAACTAACTGACCCGTTCTTGCCCCGTGACACCTGTTCTCCGTTCTCTGCACTGGCTGCCTGGAAAATGGCAAATGTATTTCAAGATCGGCTTGTCGACATTCAAAGCAAACTACATGAGCAGGCTCCCAGCTATCCGAGAGCTTCCAGCTCCCTACACTCCCATACGCTCACTTCCATCTGCAGGTGAAGGACTCCTAACAGTTTCCAGAATCTTTCTGTGGCTGCAAATATACAGAAAAACGCCTGTGGTGTCGCCCATAGTAACACTGCGCTGCGCAAAAAACAAGTTTCATACATACTGTACGTGATAAGTTGCTATACCAAATTCAACTGTTTCCCCGCTTGCTACTGCAAAGCGGGAGGCACTTGATGCATTTTCAAAATTTGCTTTTGCGCCACGTGGTATCGCTACGGGCGACACAACGGGCGTTTTTCTGTATAATTGCAGCCTAAGGACCCGAGATTTTCGCTACGTTGCTCCCACTCTCTGAAACTGTCTGCCTCACACAATGCGAGAGACCCCCTCTGGGAATCTATAAAAACAGGCTCAAGTCCTACCTGTTTACCCAGGCATTTAATTAATAAACCACAGCCTGACCGGCATTTAATAGCTACAGTATCATCCCACCCTGTATTGTATCTGTCTTTGGTCTCGTCTATAACTTTAAATGTTTTCTTCTTTTTTGTAACTGTGAAGTACTTTGAATGAATGGCTTTTAAGCTTACAAATTGGCATAGAGACCTTTTAAAACATATGTCCGTCAGTGTCAATGTGTCACCGATTATACCCCAATCATGTCAACGTGTAATTTAGTGTTAACAGGCGGTATTAGGAAGGATTTGTCTGCGAACAGAAAGCGGATACAGACGAGTCTGCAGCTGGCAGGGCCATTATTTTCATCTTTTATTGCAATCTAAAAAATATGCGTTGACATAAACTTCTCAGGTGATATATGCCAGGTTTAAGAAAGTTGACAAATGAATACAGGCACAAGCAAAAAATAAATATTATTTTTCTCTATAAGTTACTCAACCCCCATACACTTTGAGGCTTGTGTACTAAGTGTTACAAATTACATTTTTTATGTTAAATTGACACCTGGAAGTGACACATTATATTACACTTGTGTGTGTCTGTGTACTAAGGATTTTTCTCCAATGGTGCTACTTAAGCTTTAAAGATTATTTTACTTAGGTATATTGGTGCAAACAGCTGGGATGTGCATGATACACAAATGTAAATGGCACATACTGAAACAAAATTGTATCTGTGTGTCAAAGAATAGTTGAACCTGTGTAAAAATCGCCCGCCAAGTTGAACCTGGCGTAAATAGTAAAAAGTCTGTTTCTATTGTTAACATCTAATTCTATGCTGTAATCATTGATACGTTTTTTTATGCAGCACAGATGTTTCATTGAAAAAAAGGGAGAACCTAAAACATATACTAAGCGCTCAACCTATTTACATATACGTGATACTCAACAAAAATAAATGCTTTCAGTGTAATGATAACAAAAAATTGTGAAATTGATTAGCCCTAATGATGAAAGGATAAACCAATAATACAAGGAGACCCCACAGTCACCAAGAGTGAATGGGGGGGTGGCTGCCTAGGAATATACAACAAGCCTACCCATGAGGCTAGAGACAAAATGGCAAAGAATAGAGAAAAAAAGTCCTTGGCGCACTACCAGGTATAATAGACCTGATTAATAAGTTCCCAGTTCTCTGAATAAAGGAACAGTTCGTAAATCTCCAAGATGATCTTTCAGAAATTCTTTGCTGGTGAATGTGTATCTGAAATCAGACAAAACAGAAGGACCATTGCGAGTACTCTCTCTGATACTGGAGATCACACCCACGCAGCTGCTAACTACTTACATGAAAGTAGATAGCAAAAGGCCTTGAAAGGTATCTTTAGCTGGTGCTCTGGTGTGTGACTCCGGTTTCTTGGGTCGTAGCAAGTCGCTTTTTGGACCATATGGTGTCCCAGTTCTGGCTAAACCTAACGGAACCGGATATTTTAATACGTTTATGTTTTATGCTTAATAGTGTATCTTAAGGTATGGACAAAGACCCAGAAGAAATTCTTTTGGGCCATAAGGTAGCAGATGGCCCTGGGGACGCCGCTATGTCTAGGATTTAAGTGCTGTTCAAAGAGTTTTATCACCCTCACTGTTTATCCGAAGCCCAAACCAGGGCAGGTCTTAAGTGTTCCAGTTAACACCTTTCAACAAAGGTTTTCCTGCCAGAACTCCAAATGGTAGACTTTCTGGCATTCCTGACGTAAATGTGAGGCTTCAGAAATGAGACCCCCAGAGTTCTACTGCGCATGTGCCAACTAGCAGGGGGGCATGGGTCAGAATGCTTTCCCACGTTAGTGAGTGGCTGGAGGTAATTGTAAACCAATCCCCTGTGCTTAAGGTTAAGAATAGAAGGAGAATGGTTTATAAACTGCTGTCCACCCATATATCCTTTGTCTTCGTTTGCTGATATGGTTACCTGATACCACCTGATTGCTGAGAGAAACGCTATGCACTGTCTTCCTGCCCGAGGTCTTTTCATGCCTTTGGGTGTCTTTATGACTATGAAGAGTGCTGTATGAACTGCCAGTCCAGCTGTGACTGCTTCATCATTTTCCTTTTACGTAAGTGTCTATATTTTGCCTGTTATTGTATAATCTGTTGTGTTCACCTTTATCAAGGAATAAATTCTATTTATCATATCTAAGTCTCGTCCCAGTTCAAACCCAGGTATATATATATATTTATATATATAGTTTTTGGTGTAAAATTACAGCCTGTCGCAAGCTCTCGTGACAGGCTTGTAATTAACTGGTGGCAGCGGCGGGATTGAACTGGACCTGGATTACAGTATTCTGCGGGGTACTGTGATCCAGTGGGAACTTGATGGTAATTGCAAGTTCCTGGGACTAAAGATATTGAACACACAGTGTACAACATATAACACAAGATATGGCACCTCCTCACTGTTCCCCTACTTGTGAGAAGCATTTCCTCCAGAACCAAAGTGCCGGCCGTCCGTCTGACTGGAGCCGGGCACTGAGACCAGAGGAGTGCATCAAGTCGGCGCGGGGAGCAGCAGCCAGCAAGGCTGAGAGAGAGACAGCAATCGGTGAGCATGAAACCCGGCAGGCTGAGCAAAGATCCACAGCTGCAGCTGCTGTAACCATCACACCGCCCGGAGAGCAGGGAAGGGACCCAGCTCCGGGACGGCAGAGACTTGGGGAGGGAGAGGGTGGTCTTGGAAACCACGGAAGTCTTGCACCAGGAGAGGTAACGGCCGTTGCAGTGGCCCGTCCATTTTCACTGAAAGAGCTAGCACTGATGGGTGCGTTGGGCAAGATGTGGTTCCCGGCGAAGTGGACCCAGTTCCTGGCGTCGGTACCGCACCGACCCGCTTATCCCCTCCCTGAGCCCAGCGCTCAGGCAACTCCGCTCTGGACTCCGTTGCCCCTTGCTGGGGTTAGTCCACCGGTGGCGGAGAAGCACCGGCAGCCGCTGCGGCACTGCCAACCAATGGGCCACAATAATGCCCAGTGCCCTGACCGTGCACGGTCAGGCGAAGAAGCCCCTCAGGGCCAACGCTCACGAGCTGCGGAAAAGATGACCCAGTTAGCGGCATCCTCTGATGGCTCCCGCCCAGCCGGGGCGACAACCCTCCTCGGGACGTCTCCTGGAGAACCTGGACGGGCTGCATCAGCAACAGCGGCGGAGAGCAGCGGCCATCCACCGGATCCCGGCGGAGAACCAGCGGCGGCGGCGGCAGAAGAGCCGCGATTCCGGCAAAGTGCTGGAGCCCTTTCTGAGTGGGGGGAGGGACAGGGATTGCGGGAGGGGGTTTTGTTACCTGGTTTACATGGAGCTGTGTTTCTCCACAAAGACCTGGGACCCCGGTCCTGCATCGTTTCCCCTGTGCCAAACCCGGGCGCTGCTGTGGCAGCGACCCGTTGCTTACCGGCCCAGATGTTGCCGGCGGCAGCCACTCCAGTCCCCCTGCAATTGGGACCAACGAAGGCGGCGGTCTCTGCGGGGACCAGCGAGGTAAGCCAGACCAAGTCGCAGACTGACCCTGACTTATTTTTCCCTATGACTGTACCCTGTTGTTTCACTCTAGGGGTGACGGGGGGGTGGCAGGAGATAGGGGCACCAGGGGAGGGGAAGGAAGGGCAGCTGGTAGGGCAGTCAGGATTCCCCATTACCTGGGCAGAGCAGCAAGGGGACTCTCAGTTAAGAGCCCCACTGTTGCAGCCTTGCTATGGGCCGGAGGTATCAGGGGTTGTGGCAAAGTTAGACCACCCCCAGATTTCAGGGGTAGTGGCAAAGTTAGACCACCCCCAGATTACCTGCCAGCCAAGAGCTAAGGTGGGTGCATCTGCACCAGCAGCCCTGAGCTCATCCCCGGTAATGGGGAGACAGTGTCAGGGAGATGGCCTCACTCAGGTGTCCCTAGGATCCAGGTTAGGATTAGCTAGGGAGAAGCGGAGTGAGGGGAGGCTGCAGGTAGGTAGCCAGCATCAGTTCTCAGAGGAGGGGAAGGAAGGGCAGCTTGTAGGGCCGCCAGGCTTCCCCATTACCTGGGCGGAGCAGCAAGGGGACTCTCAGTTAAGAGCCTCACTGTTGCAGCCTTGCTATGGGCTGGAGGTACCAGGGGTTGTGGCACAGTTAGACCACCCCCAGATTACCTGCCAGCCAGAAGCTAAGGTGGGTGCATCTGCACCAGCAACCCTGAGCTCACCTCCGGTAATGGGGGCACAGCTTCAGGGAGAGGGGCTAGCCCCGTTAGCACCCAGCTCTAGGGTAGGATTGCCTGGGAGAGGGTTGGGTGGGCCATTGGGAACCGGGGAGGGAAGGCAGCAAGTGAGCCAGCCAGTTTTCCCCGTTACCCTGGCAGAGCCTCAGGGGATATCTCAGATCAGCAACCCCCTGTTGCAGCCTAGCTATGGGCTGGGGGTATCATGGACAGTGGCCGGTTTGTGCCATCCCAGAGATACCTGCCAGCCAAAAGCTAAGGCGGTTGCATCTGGAGAGGTGCCCCTGAGCTCATCCCTGGTAAGGGGGAGACAGTGTCAGGGAGGTAGGTGCACTCAGGTAGTTCCAGGGTCTGGGGTAGGATTGCCCAGGGAGGAGAGGAGTGCAGGTGGGCTGCAGGGAGGTAAGCAGCAGGCTGAGGTGCTGGGCCTAGGGGAGGCTAGGCAGGGAGGCACCGTGGAGCAGGGGGAGATAGGAGGTCAGTGGGGTGTTAGGCAGCTGGCAGAAGCTAGGGATTGGCTAGGTAGGCAGAAAGTCCCTTGCTCTGACGGGCCAGGAGTGACCCCCCTGACAGATTCCCCAGGCTTCCCAAAGGAGGGGCTGTGGGTAGATAGGCAGCCAGGGAGGAGAGTCAGGAGTATGGCGGAGCAGCTACAGGGTGGCACAGAGCCAGGGCAGGTAGGGTCCCTACAGAATAGTGACATAGCCCTTTCCCAGACTTGGTTGACAGGAAAGCGACGGTCTGTGCTGGATAGCTGGTCTCCTGCAGATGCAGAGACATGCCAGTCTCTGGGCAGTGTGCAGCCTGGACTGCACCGGGGCCCCTTCACCACGGACTTGGTTCCCAAGGCACTGGGTGGGGGGCAGAGGGAGGCAAAGGAGAATGCCCGGCAGCCAAGGTGGAGCCCTGCTCCCCAAGATCTGGACTTTACAATCCACTGTGGCCAGGACAATGTACTGGACAATGCCGGAGGACAATGTTGCCAGGCCAATCCCTCAGGACTTATTGAGTGCGTCAACGGCGCCAGTGGTACCCCAGGGCCTGGGGGAGGCGACTGGGGCACCAGGCTCCATTGAGCAGGGGAGGTGTGACGATGGAGGGGATTTGGCCCGGGATTAAAGGGGTTACACCCCATTTGGCCACCCCTGACCGCACCGGGAGACAAGGGGTTAACTGGGCTGAGGTCCAGAAATGTGATGTAACCCTTGTTATGACAGGTAAATGCATGTTCCCCTGTTCCATTGTAATGTCTGGTTACTCAGTGTTTGCATCACACACACACTAGAATCCATTCGGGAGCACAAGGGTTAATAGTTCTTTAATGATTATAGCTCTTTGTGTAATTTTCCCGCCTTTTCAGGCACCATTTTGCAGGTCCCCATTGGCCGCCATTAGGGCTCAATGCATTTCAATAGGAATTTGTGCTGTTTTAGTCCTGTTTCCTGTAGTGACCAGCAGGTGGCGCCCGAGAGGGAGAGCGGCGGTTTCCCATTGAAAGTCAATGGGCTCATTGACTTCAATGGAGATGCCTCGAGGTAACCTAGTTGGCTGCCGTCCAGACCGCAAACCGCAAAGCGGATACAATGTCCTTCAAAAGAGCTAAAATCACTGGGTCAAGTTCAACGTCAATTAGCGGGGGAATAAAAAGTTCTAGGGCACCTAGGGATAAAATTCTTTTTGCCCCTAGTTCCTAAGCGTCCCCCCACTCGACCACCACCGGGTCCCCGAATCCGGGACCCCCGATAAGGGTCGAACCAGATAGAGCGGGTCGCGCCATAGGCTTTGCCGGCGGCGGCAGAAACGGCTCAGAAAAATGACTAAGTGAGAAATGCTGAATTTTAGGAATCCATATCTCCGGTTCCGGAGGGTTCAGCGGATCAGGGTTTGGGGTATCTGTAGCCACTGCTCCGGCATCGCTGCAGAACCATCCTTGACCCGCTTGGACCAACCCGACGGAGTATGGACCCCCTTGAAGTTCGGGACTTTTCCCATAGACTTCAATGGCAGAAAACCCCCATTGACTTCAATGGCGGCGATTTACCATTGAAAGTCTATGGCGGAGCTGCCCGTTGTTTTCAATGGGGATTTAGTGAAAAGCTGAGATTTCTTTTTCAATGGAGATTTTTGTATTAAAACGATTTAATGTGCATTTGTGTAACTCCGGTTTCTTGGGTCGTAGCAAGTCGCTTTTTGGACCATATGGTGTCCCAGTTCTGGCAATGCGAACTGGGAAGTTTGGACCTGCTAAACCTAACGGAACCGGATATTTTAATACGTTTATGTTTTATGCTTAATAGTGTATCTTAAGGTATGGACAAAGACCCAGAAGAAATTCTTTTGGGCCATAAGGTAGCAGATGGCCCTGGGGACGCCGCTATGTCTAGGATTTAAGTGCTGTTCAAAGAGTTTTATCACCCTCACTGTTTATCCGAAGCCCAAACCAGGGCAGGTCTTAAGTGTTCCAGTTAACACCTTTCAACAAAGGTTTTCCTGCCAGAACTCCAAATGGTAGACTTTCTGGCATTCCTGACGTAAATGTGGGGCTTCAGAAATGAGACCCCCAGAGTTCTACTGCGCATGTGCCAACTAGCAGGGGGGCATGGGTCAGAATGCTTTCCCACGTTAGTGAGTGGCTGGAGGTAATTGTAAACCAATCCCCTGTGCTTAAGGTTAAGAATAGAAGGAGAATGGTTTATAAACTGCTGTCCACCCATATATCCTTTGTCTTCGTTTGCTGATATGGTTACCTGATACCACCTGATTGCTGAGAGAAACGCTATGCACTGTCTTCCTGCCCGAGGTCTTTTCATGCCTTTGGGTGTCTTTATGACTATGAAGAGTGCTGTATGAACTGCCAGTCCAGCTGTGACTGCTTCATCATTTTCCTTTTACGTAAGTGTCTATATTTTGCCTGTTATTGTATAATCTGTTGTGTTCACCTTTATCAAGGAATAAATTCTATTTATCATATCTAAGTCTCGTCCCAGTTCAAACCCAGGTATATATATATATTTATATATATAGTTTTTGGTGTAAAATTACAGCCTGTCGCAAGCTCTCGTGACATGGGGTTCCTTACAATGCATCTGATCTCAGACACGCTATTAGAGAAGGTTGGGGTTCCTTACAATGCATCTGATCTCCGACGCGCTATTAGAGAGGGTTGGGGTTCCTTACAATGCATCTGATCTCAGACGCGCTATTAGAGAGGGTTGGGGTTCCTTACAATGCATCTGATCTCAGACGCGCTATTAGAGAGGGTCGGGGTTCCTTACAATGCATCTGATCTCAGACGCGCTATTAGAGAGGGTTGGGGTTCCTTACAATGCATCTGATCTCCGACGCGCTATTAGAGAGGGTTGGGGTTCCTTACAATGCATCTGATCTCAGACGCGCTATTAGAGAGGGTCGGGGTTCCTTACAATGCATCTGATCTCAGACGCGCTATTAGAGAGGGTTGGGGTTCCTTACAATGCATCTGATTTCCGACGCGCTATTAGAGAGGGTTGGGGATCCTTACAATGCATCTGATCTCAGACGCGCTATTAGAGAGGGTTGGGGTTCCTTACAATGCATCTGATCTCCGACGCGCTATTAGAGAGGGTTGGGGTTCCTTACAATGCATCTGATCTCAGACGCGCTATTAGAGAGGGTCGGGGTTCCTTACAATGCATCTGATCTCAGACGCGCTATTAGAGAGGGTTGGGGTTCCTTACAATGCATCTGATCTCCGACGCGCTATTAGAGAGGGTTGGGGTTCCTTACAATGCATCTGATCTCAGACGCGCTATTAGAGAGGGTTGGGGTTCCTTACAATGCATCTGATCTCAGACGCGCTATTAGAGAGGGTTGGGGTTCCTTACAATGCATCTGATCTCCGACGCGCTATTGGAGAGGGTTGGGGTTCCTTACAATGCATCTGATCTCAGACGCGCTATTAGAGAGGGTTGGGGTTCCTTACAATGCATCTGATCTCAGACGCGCTATTAGAGAGGGTTGGGGTTCCTTACAATGCATCTGATCTCAGACGCGCTATTAGAGAGGGTTGGGGTTCCTTACAATGCATCTGATCTCCAACGCGTTATTAGAGAGGGTTGGGGTTCCTTACAATGCATCTGATCTCCGACGCGCTATTAGAGAGGGTTGGGGTTCCTTACAATGCATCTGATCTCAGACGCGCTATTAGAGAGGGTTGGGGTTCCTTACAATGCATCTGATCTCAGACGCGCTATTAGAGAGGGTTGGGGTTCCTTACAATGCATCTGATCTCAGACGCGCTATTAGAGAGAGTTGGGGTTCCTTACAATTAATCTGATCTCAGACGCGCTATTAGAGAGGGTTGGGGTTCCTTGCAATTAATCTGATCTCAGACGCGCTATTAGAGAGGGTTGGGGTTCCTTACAATGCATCTGATCTCAGACGCGCTATTAGAGAGGGTTGGGGTTCCTTACAATGCTTCTGATCTCAGAAACACAATTAAAGAGGGTTGGGGTTCCTTACAATGCATCTGATCTCAGACGCGCTATTAGAGAGGGTTGGGGTTCCTTACAATGCATCTGATCTCCGACGCGCTATTAGAGAGGGTTGGGGTTCCTTACAATGCATCTGATCTCAGACGCGCTATTAGAGAGGGTTGGGGTTCCTTACAATACATCTGATCTCAGACGCGCTATTAGAGAGGGTTGGGGTTCCTTACAATGCATCTGATCTCCGACGCGCTATTGGAGAGGGTTGGGGTTCCTTACAATGCATCTGATCTCAGACGCGCTATTAGAGAGGGTTGGGGTTCCTTACAATGCATCTGATCTCAGACGCGCTATTAGAGAGGGTTGGGGTTCCTTACAATGCATCTGATCTCAGACGCGCTATTAGAGAGGGTTGGGGTTCCTTACAATGCATCTGATCTCCGACGCGTTATTAGAGAGGGTTGGGGTTCCTTACAATGCATCTGATCTCCGACGCGCTATTAGAGAGGGTTGGGGTTCCTTACAATGCATCTGATCTCAGACGCGCTATTAGAGAGGGTTGGGGTTCCTTACAATGCATCTGATCTCAGACGCGCTATTAGAGAGGGTTGGGGTTCCTTACAATGCATCTGATCTCAGACGCGCTATTAGAGAGAGTTGGGGTTCCTTACAATTAATCTGATCTCAGACGCGCTATTAGAGAGGGTTGGGGTTCCTTGCAATTAATCTGATCTCAGACGCGCTATTAGAGAGTGTTGGGGTTCCTTACAATGCATCTGATCTCAGACGCGCTATTAGAGAGGGTTGGGGTTCCTTACAATGCTTCTGATCTCAGAAACACAATTAAAGAGGGTTGGGGTTCCTTACAATGCATCTGATCTCAGAAACACAATTAGAGAGGGTTGGGGATCTTCAGAATTTCACAATGTAACTATAATGTTCTTTAACCAAAAAAAAGGTTGGCAACCACTGGAATAGATCACCAGCTGTACAGTGTGCTGCAACAACAATGTGTGACTGGCCCTCAGTCACCCTAATAAGATAGTACACATACAGTATGTTTTGTATATATGTCATGTTGCTACTTTATGTTTGCAATCCAATGTGTTACCGGCCCCTCTGGCAACAAAGTGTTACACTGTATTAAGAAAGAAGCAGTACTTGACATGTAGTGATTTGAGGAGCTGCAGGAGACTATTGAATTGTATTATTTATTTACCAACTACCCTGTACTTTGTTATAGAAAGAGGATTTATATCACGTACAAAAAGGCTCCTGAGCTTGTTCCTAAAGTATAAATAGTATAATCGTTTGGAAAAGGAGATTGGTTAAAATTCTAGTAGCTGTACTGGTCGTGGCAAACTGTATGAGTACTACAGCTTGTGAACCGAGGTGAGGTCTGCGTAGAGCAGGGGTAGCCAACTCCATTCCTCAAGGGCCACCAACAGGTCAGGTTTTCAGGGTATCACTGCTTCATCACAGGTGGCTCAATCAGTCCGTGCTTTAGCACAGGTAGTTCAATCAGTGGCTCAGTCGTTGACTGAGCCACTGATTGAGCCACCTGTGCTGATGCAGGGATATCCTGAAAACCTGGCCTGTTGGTGGCCCTTGAGGACTGGAGTTCCCCACCCCTAGCATAGATGAAGTTATAGAGCACAAGGATTTCCAAATCTCACAGATCTCTACAAGTATCAACATGATGTCCAATGGCCTTTGCCCGCATATTTTTCACATAAGTTAAGAAAGTTACCACAAATGTTTAGCAGCACTTCAAAATGATCAAGGAGATGTTACAGAGCTGCAGTAAGTGATTTCAGTTTACTGTAATTATAGTTCAGAGTATATTTCTAAATGGAACTAAGCCCTTTTCTTTAACACCATCGTTTATATTGCTATTGATTACTGTAATATATATATAAATACCATGCCACTGATTAATGTTTCTTGGAGACAATGAGGTAAATTGTTCTTGGTGATTTTGCCTGTGCAATTACAGAATAGGACTACTTGTGTAGGAAGCTTGCTGTGTGTGACAAAGTGCAAGAATGTAGCTACAGTACAGTAAGTATTGTCACGTGTAAGTGTTGCAACACTGTGCAGCATATCTGGAAAATTGTCAACCTGCTTTGGGGATTAATCTGGATTCAGGGATTTAATGCAGCATAAAGGGTTAACTTCCTGAGATACTTACAGTACCTCCGTAGCAGTGCCGGTATCTCTGCAGAGTTGGAAGATCCAGGCCAATAGGAAGTACAGTAGCACTGGATGACGTAACAGCTTCCTATTAACCTGCGTGGCGTGGGAGATTTAACCCGCCATTATGTTAGGCACACAGTTTTTCTGCCTGCAGAGATACTGGCACTGCTACGGAGGTTAGTATGAAAGCAGGGGGTCCCCAGACCTGAAATTAACACAGTTCAGCTTCAGAGACCCCCTGCTTCAATCCTGTAATTAAAATATATATATTTTTTTTAAGTTAATCCGTATTGCCGCTTTAACACAGTGCCATGGCAGTAAAGGTTAAATAGTTAAATAGGTATAATGTTCAACCTTTATTTATTTCTAAATTGCCCATAAAATCTTCTTCCCTGTAATCTGTGTGTGCCCCTATGTATAACAATCAGATCCCCTCTAAAAAAAAAAAAAGCCTATTTTTATACTTTATACAATTTAAAAAGTTTACCTTCCTAAATCGAACTTTTATATCGGACAATACATTATTTCATTATGAAATTACAGATGTGCAAAACTTTCGAACAAGTTCACGAGACATGCGAAAAATCGTTATTTTTTTTAAGTTGGCGTTTGCACAATTGTGGCACGCTTTCAAAATGTTGCATTCTGGTTAAACAAAAATGCCCTCATCAGGAGTTGTTCTTGAAGTTCTTTACTTCAAATCCCAGAAATAGAACTCTGAGTCACAGAGATACACTATTAGTTTGTTGGAGTTCCATCTGGAACGTAACAGTGTGAATGATACAGAGCACAAAAGATGAGTCTGACTGATTGAGTCAAGTGATTATACTGACAGACTTTAAACAGTGGCAGCCTGAGGTTGATGACCCTGCTGGCTGCCCGGTCTCAACCTTTTTGGAAAGGTGCAGCGAGGGTGTCCATGATTTGATGGGTCCTGACTACCCCTACAGTATATACAAAAATGAATATCAGGAGTCAGTACAGGAGTCCCTAGGCTTCCTATGCCTGAGTACCACGGGGTACAATGCCGTGGGGAAGATGCTGAACTCGACAGGCCCTCAATTACCCCTTTCATAAGTGAACTATTGCAGGGTATCCCCAACCAGGGGCTGACTGGGAAATTTTTAACTGGGGGGCAAGCCCAACCAACCGGCCCAAGAATCCTGCGGCCCACACATCCTACACAGACGCACGCACACCAGATCCATGGACGCATGCGCCATTCAAAGACGCAAACCCCATACACAGATGGATACGCACGCGATACACTGTACCAGTGGTTTTCAACCGGGGTTCCGCAGACACCCCTCAGTGGCTCCGCAACCACCAGGAGGGAGGGCTGGGACAACTGTCCCAGACCCAGCGACGCGGCAGCAGCACGGTCACTGCTATCCTTTCTCTTCATCTTCCTGTCGGCGCTGGAAGTCGCTTCCAACTTCCGTCCAACAGCAGGAGGGAGCTACGGACCGGAGCAGCGTCGCAGGCCCCAGGGTAAGAGAGGTTTGTGTGCATGTGTACGTGTGTGGTATGTGTGTGTGCGCAGATTAAACAGAGGAGAATGAGCCTGGGTAATGAGACATTTTTTAGCGCTTTTAGGTCATATGGGTGTTGAAACACTACTGTATATGTGTAACCCCCTTTGGGATTACTATGGCCTTAAAGGGTTAACTGTGTGGGTGCACACAGAATAACGTCCCTTCCCCATTACATGGTGTGGGGTAAAACAGCAGAAGTTAGGCCCTGCCCCTTTCTGCCTGGAGACAGTGACACCAGGCTGGGGTATAAATATGAAGGGGGAATCTTCTGAAACTCAGATCTCTGGAGGAGGCACAGAGGAGGGATCTCATTGTATATACAGTAGTAAGTAGGTGTTTTTGTAAATAGATAGGATAGGACCCCCGTTTTTATTGTTTGACAGCTAGTTCATTGATACTCTCTGAGTTCATATAGCAGCAGCCTATGCCCTTTGGGGGCTCCACAGTGCACAGCCATGGGGGATAGTTGACCTAGCCCCATAGGAGGGCCCACAGATGGCCCCACTACAGGTCACCACGAGGTGTCATGCAGTGTCTGTGAGAGCCACACTGATCACTGACAGAGAGAAAACAGCACAAGGCCTGACAGGTGGTAGAGTGGAGGAGAGTGAGGGGGAGGAAGAGGGGAAGGTGGGAGAGTGTAAAGGGGAAAGAGAGAGGGAAAGATTGTCAGGGGGAAGAGAGAGAGTGTGAACATGTAAGGGGGGAGGAAGGAGAGAGTAAGGGGCGAAGAGAGGGGAACAGAGAGATAGAAAAGGAGTGTAAGGGGAAAACAGAATAAGGGAGGGAGAGAGGATGATAGCATAAGGGGGAAGAGGGAGGGAGTGTGAGAAGGGAGTGTGTGAGAGTGGGGAAGAGCGTTTTTAATGCCCTTTATGCCCAGAATCTTTGATTGAGCAAAGCAAGAGATAAAATAAATTGCGATTTATTTACAGAATGAATATACACAGCTTGATTTACAATTACAACAAAAAAATACACTTACTGGAACTGGGTCAAACGAAATAAAATGTTCCCAAAACGAAATGTTGCCAAAACAAAGTCTCTAGGAGCAATTTCCCAAGAGCGGGAATTGCTCGCAAAAAGAGCCTGAAACAGTCCTTGGTCAGCAGCGCAACTTGCCGCTGCTGTTTACTCCGCTGGAGCTGCTTCTTTCATGATGAAACTTTAAAATCTTGAAACTTAGATGTTTCTTGCATGAATCCTTAGATGGTATGAAACTCTTACAGAATGATGACTCTTGTTACATGATGGAACTTAGATGGAACTTCTTCCTGATGGGCTGCAGGGATTTTTATGCACTAAACAGGCCTATTCTTAACCCATGCAGTCAATCTACTCTACTGGGAATAATTCCTTAACCCTATAATGGACTTGCCAGTACCTTTCAAACCTGGCAGAGGGGCCTCTCAGTCTGCTCTGGGCATGTGCCAACTTTGCACCTTAGCCGCTTAGCATATGAGGCCCATCCCCTCTATCCGGCGCCGCTCAGTCTGGGCAGAGCAGCCATCTGCCAGGGTGGCTTTGAAATTCTCTTCCTTGGTAAGAAAAGATTTAACACCTCCATATCATTGCTAACAAATGGTTAACACCTCCATATCCTGAACTGCCTTTGAAACTGGTCCTTTGAAGTTTAGAGGGCAGAGTAGCTCCCTCTGTTTCCTAGGAAAATGGATTTTTATCCATACTGAATGACTTCCTCTGACCATTACTTTAATAAACATCTAAACCTTGGGGACTTTTATTCATCATTTTTTTTATATACCTTTATCAAAATTGCGCTATAACTTTTTAAATTATTTTACCTGACCAGCGTGTAGAGGGAGAAAGGGGGTGGCCCGGTATTAAAGGGGTTGCACCCCATTTGGCCACCCCGGACCGCACCAGGGAGACAAGGGGTTAACTGGACTGAGGTCCAGAAATGTGATTTAACCCTTGTTAGGACCTGTAAATGTATTTTCCCCTGTTCCCCTGTTCCATTGTAATGTCTGTGTTAATCAGTGTCTGCATCACACACACACTAGAATCCATCCGGGAGCACAAGGGTTAATAGTTCTTTAATGATTATAGCCCTTTGTGTAGTTTTCCCGCCTTTTCAGGCACCATTTTGCAGGTCCCCATTGGCCGCCATTAGGGCTCAATGCATTCCAATGGAAGATTGTGCTGTTTTAGTCCTGTTTCCTGTAAAGACCAGCAGGTGGCGTCCGAGAGGGAGAGCGGCGGTTTCCCATTGAAAGTCAATGGGCCCATTGACTTCAATGGAGATGCCTCGAGGTACCCT
This sequence comes from Ascaphus truei, assembly GCF_040206685.1. Lineage (NCBI taxonomy): Eukaryota > Metazoa > Chordata > Amphibia > Anura > Ascaphidae > Ascaphus > Ascaphus truei. The sequence goes on from NC_134486.1 coordinate 401,184,422, forward strand.
TTCGAAGAACGAGTTGGCTGCCGTCCAGACCGCAAACCGCAAAGCGGAAACAATGTCCTTTAAAAGAGTTAAAATCACTTGAGTCAAGTTCAACGTCAATTAGCGTGGGAATAAACAGTTCTAGAGCACCTAGGAATAAAATTCTTTTTGCCCCTAGTTCCTGGGCTTCCCCCCACTCGACCACCACCGGGTCCCCGAATCCTGGACCCCCGATAAGGGTCGAACCAGATAGAGTGGGTCGCGCCATAGGCTTTGCCGGCGGCGGCAAAAACGGCTCTGAAAAATGACTAAGTGGAAAAAACTGAATTTTGGTATTCCATAGCTCCGGTTCCGGCGGGTCCAGCAGATCAGGGTTTGGGGTATCTGTAGCCACTGCTCCGGCATCGCTGCAGAACCATCCTTGACCCGCTTGGACCAACCCGACGGAGTATGGACCCCCTTGAAGTTCGGGACTTTTCCCATAGACTTCAATGGCAGAAAAACCCCATTGACTTCAATGGCGGCGATTTACCATTGAAAGTCTATGGCGGAGCTGCCCGTTGTTTTCAATGGGGATTTGGTGAAAAGCTCAGATTTCTTTTTCAGTGGAGATTTTTGTATTAAAATGATTTAATGTGCATTTGTGTAACTCCGGTTCCTTAGGTCGTAGCAAGTCGCTTTTTGGACCATATGGTGTCCCAGTTCTGGCAATGCGAACTGGGAAGTTTGGACCTGCTAGACAAAACGGAACCGGATATTTTAATACGTCTATGTTTTATGCTTAATACTGTATTCTAAGGTATGGATAAATTCCAGAGGAAATTTTTTTGGCCATAATGTAGCAGATGGCCGGAGAGGCGACCGAATGTCTAGGACTTAAGTATTGTTCAAAGAGTTTTGTCACCCTCACTGTTTATCCGAGGCTCAAACCAGAGCAGTTCTTAAGTGTTCCATTTAACACATTCCAACAAAGGTTTTCCTGCCAGAAAGCGAAATGGGTAGACTGGCTGGCATTCCCTTTGCATATGTGGGGCTACAGAAATGAGACCCCAGAGTTCTACTGCGCCTGTGCCAGCTAGCAGGGGGGCATGTGTTGAAATGTGTTCCCATGTTAAAGATTGGCTGGAGGTAATTGAAAACCAATCACCGGTGCTTAATGTTACAGATAGAGGGACAAAAGGTTTATAAACTGCTGTCCACCCATATATCCTTTGTCTTCGTTTGCTGATATGGTTACCTGATATCACCTGAATGATTTCCTGATTGCTGAGAGAAATGCTACATCATACTTCTCATTCCCCAACCCCTAAGTAAGTGTACTTCTTGTTTGTTACTGTATTATCTGTTGTGTTCACCTTTATTCTAAGGAATAAATACAATTTATTATATCTTAAGCCTCGTTCAGTTCAAACCCAGTTATTTTTGTGTAATATTAATAAGCCTGTGGAAGCTATCGTCACAGGCGTATTAATAAAACTGGTGGCAGCTGGCGGGACTGAACTGGACCTGGATTACAGTATTCGGCGGGGTACTGTGATCCAATGGGAACTTGATGGTAATTGCAAGTTCCTGGGACTAAAGATATTGAACACACAGTAGTGCAACAAGTAACGCAAGTTGTCACACCACCTCACTGCTGCGACCCAGAACCATGAGTGACGAGGAGAGCATCTATTACCTGAGAACTAGAACTCAGCTAAGAGAAAAGTGCCATGCCTATGGACTGGAATATGCAGACCAGGAGGTTGAGGACATGGTTGCTGCAATCACAACCTATGAAGCCGAGCATCCAGAGGCTCTGGAGACAGCTCAGCTTGTCCTTATACCACCGCCCGGAGATCAGGGACTGAACCCAGTGCCGGGCCGGCAGAATCCCGGGTAGGGACCAAGTGCACCTCCCAGGACAAGTGCGACAGGAGGGGCGCTGATGGCTGCGGCTACCAGCCCGTTTACCCCTGAGATGTTGGCACTGATTACAACGTGGGGAGACCGAGGGACAGCGGAGGAGCGGCTACAGTTTATCTCTATGGCAGTGAACAGACCCGCTTATTGCCCCTGGTCCGACCCCCCAAAGATGGACTCCAACTGGACAAGCACAGTCTCACCAAGTATGTGGATGGCACTGATCGGATTGACATGTTTCTAAGGAACTTTGAAACGCAGTGCCGGCGGTACGGGGTGCTTCCCCAGCATAGGGTTGCACGCCTGGACCTGCTGCTCTCCGGCTTGGCTAAACAGACTTTGATGGCGCTTACAGAGGAGTTTGCTGATGACTATGACCACCTGAAAGAACTTTTGCTGTTTCAGCACGGTTTTACCCCTGAAGCTTACCGGGGTAAGTTCCGGCTGGAGGAGAGGCACCCTCAGGAGACCTATGTCACTTATGTGACCCGCATGGCTTTGTATGGGTTACACTGGGTGGAGGGCTCTGAGGTCAGGACTTACCAACGCCTGCTGGACCTCATCTTTCAGGAGCAGCTCATGCAGCAGTGCCCGCCGGCAGTGAGGGCTTTTGTGTATGATAAAAAGCCCAAGACCTACACCGAGGCGGCGAGGATGGCAGATGACTATGTGGTCAGCCGGTCCCAGATGACCGCCAAGGTACCAGCAAAAGCGGTAACCCCACCGGCGCCGGCCAAGAAAGCTGTGAGTACCCCCCAGTGGACCCAAAAGCCGCCTGCGGGCAGCGGGTCACAGAAGGCAGGAGAGCTCCTGCATGAGCGCCGGTGCTACAATTGCAACAGCACTGGTCACCTCAGACCAGATTGCCCGGAACCCCTGCGTTCCAACGGACCCTATCGAGGGCAAAGCACCCCAGCTGCAAAGCCGGTAGCCCGCGTGCGGGTGGCTTCCACCAAAGAACCAGGACCGGTCATGGAAACAACTCCCAGCGAGACGTCCCATGTCCCCCCCACCCCGGTTTCATCGGTGCCTACAGCCAGGAGCGGAGGACATCACCGCGCAGACCTGCAGCCGACGGACGGCAGGAGCAAGCATCTCACCCCGGTCACAGTCAGTGGCCGGCAGGCAGTTGGCTTGCTTGATTCAGGAGCTGCAGTGACCCTGGTCCGACCTGATATGGTCCGGCCAGAGGAATTGCTCCCAGGCCCTGGGATGCAGATCACTGTGGCTGACGGAGAGCCATGTTTCCTGCAGGTGGCCCGCATTTTTTTGGATTGGGGGGTGGGCAAGGGTGTGCGGGAGGTGGGGGTTTTACCAGGTTTGGATGCTGAAATTCTTTTGGGCAATGACCTGGGACCGATGACCTGCACCTACGACCGTGTGCCCCAGCCCGCTGCAGTGGCGGCGGTTACCCGGAGCCAGACCGCAGCAATGCCGGCGGTGGCCACCCCAGTGCCCCAGCCTTTGGGACCAAAGTTAGCAGAGGGCGCAGAGGAGCCCGGTGAGGTAAGCCAGGATCAGTTGCAACCACAGGCTGACGTACTGTTCCCCCTTACCCTGTCCCCTTCCCCTAACAATGACATGACTGGGGGGTGGCCAGATTTAGGAGCCCAGTTTAGGGAGGCAGTGAAGACAGACCCTACCCTGGCTGGCGTGAGACTTCGGGCGTCCGAATCTCAGGCAGGGGAGGGCACTGAGCACTGCCTATGGCATAAGGGACTCCAATATAGAGAAGAAGGGAACCCGGGGATAGAGAAGGGATTGACCGGTAAGCGACAGCTAGTTGTACCCCAGGGGTACCGACAGCAATTGTTACGGGTAGCTCACTCTATTCCGTTAGCGGGACATCAGGGGGTCACCAGGACGCGAGCCCAGTTATTACAGCGTTACTACTGGCCGGGGGCATCCCGAGATGCGAGCAATTTCTGCCGCTCTTGTGATGCCTGCCAGCGAGTGGGTAAGGCGGGCGACCGTGTGAAGGCACCCCTGAAACCCCTACCGACAATAGGGGAACCCTTCCAGAAAGTAGCGATGGACCTGATAGGACCCCTCATGATTCCTAGCAGGTCAGGGAAGCGCTACATCCTCACGGTGGTGGATTTTGCCACCCGGTACCCTGAGGCGGTAGCGCTGGGCACCATAAGTGCCAAGACAGTGGCAGCAGCTCTGCTGAACATTTTTGCTAGGGTAGGTTTCCCTAGTGAGATCCTAACCGATCAGGGGTCGCAGTTCATGAGTGAACTGTTACATTGTCTCTGGGATGCTTGAGGTGTACAGTACCGGCGCACTACCCCTTACCATCCCCAAACAAACGGATTATGTGAGAGGTTTAATGGTACCCTAAAGCAGATGCTTCGGACCTTTATAGAGGCGGAGGGGAAAGACTGGGAGATTCACCTGCAGCACTTGCTGTTTGCATACCGAGAGGTACCGCAAGAATCTACAGGCTTCTCCCCCTTCGAGCTACTATATGGCCGCAGGGTACGTGGACCTCTGGACCTATTCCGTGAGGGATGGGAAGGGGAGACTACTGCTACTGATGCTTCAGTGATCCAGTATTAGTAGATCTCAGAGACCGGTTAGAGATGCTTATGGGGGTGGCCCAGGACCACCTCAGGGCTGCTCAGACCAAGCAGAAGCAATGGTATGACCAGCAGGCCCATAGCAGAGAATTCATCCCAGGACAGCAGGTGCTTGTTCTCAAACCCACTCGGGAGAACAAGCTGATGGCTGCCTGGTCGGGACCGTACCCAGTTATCCGAAAGGTGAATGAGTGCAACTATGCACAGGTAGCGCCTGAGAGGCACAAGACATATCACATTAATATGTTAAAGGAATACAGAGCACCGAGTATGGGAGCAGTAATGGCCATTTGTAGCCCACTGCTGGAGGATCCGGCGAGCAATGCTCTGCCTGATCTCCTAGGGGAGGCAAAGCAAGGAAACACTGTTGAGCAGGTAGAGATAGGGGCACAGTTATAGGGGCACAGCTAGGCAGAAGGGAGAAGCCAGGGACATGCTAGCTCAGTATAGCACCCTCTTCACTGACATGCCAGGGACCTCACATCTCACCAAACACCCAGTACACACAGGGGACCTGCAGCCTCTGCATAAGCACGCTTATAGAGTGTCAGCATAGGTCAAGACCAGTATGGAAAGAGAGATAGAGGAGATGCTGACCCTAGGGGTAATTACTCCGTCCCAGAGCCCTTGGGCAAGTCCAGTAGTCCTAGTGCCTAAGAAGGACAAAACCACCAGGTTTTGTGTGGACTACCGGTTGCTCAATGCTGGGACGGTGTCAGATGCTTACCCCATGCCCCGCATGGATGAGTTACTAGATGAACTCGCGGGGGCAAAGTATCTGACCACCATGGATTTGAGCAAAGGCTACTGGCAGATCCCCCTGACCCTGGAGGCTAGGGAGAAGTCAGCATTCATCACTCCAAGTGGCCTCTATGAGTTTTTGGTGATGCCATTTGGGATGAAGAATGCCCCGGCTACCTTCCAACGCCTGGTCAATAGGTTACTGGAAGGGATGCAGAGCTATGCCAGGGCTTACTTAGATGACATTGCTGTCTTTAGTAATTCCTGGGAATCCCACATAGGACATGTAGCTGCGGTGCTGGATAGGATCAGGGAGGCTGGGCTTACCTTAAAACCCACTAAGTGTATGGTTGGGATGGCAGAAGTCCTGTACTTAGGGCACAGGGTGGGTGGAGGGCATCTCAAACCAGAGCCAGCCAAGGTAGAAGCCATAGTTCAGTGGCCTGTTCCAAAAACCAAGAAACAGGTCATGGCATTTTTGGTCACCGCATGGTACTACAGGAAATTTGTCCCACAGTACAGCGCCGTGGCCAAACCCCTGACTGATCTGACTAAGAAGCAACTGCCTGTGCTTATTACCTGGTCTCCTGCCTGTGAAACTGCTTTCCAGGCACTGAAAGCTGCGCTTGCTGAGGCCCCCATCCTGGCTACCCCAGATTATACCAAGCATTTTCTTATTCAGACTGATGCCTCAGACTTTGGTGTGGGGGCTGTGTTGAGCCAGGTGGGGGACGACGGCAAAGAGCACCCTGTGGTGTATCTCAGTCGCAAACTGCTCCCCAGGGAGGTGGCATATGCCACCATTGAAAAGGAGTGCTTGGCCATTGTGTGGGCACTCAAAAAGCTCCAGCCCTATGTCTATGGGAGGGCTTTCATGGTCATCACAGACCACAATCCCCTGAGTTGGCTACAGAGGGTATCAGGGGAAAATGCCAAACTGCTGAGATGGAGCTTTTTCTTTGCAAGAATTTGAATTTACCATTCAGCACAAGAAGGGCAGTGAAAACAGCAATGCTGATGGACTTTCACGCCAGGACTATCCCTCTGAGACTGAATTCATTAATGGTGCCAGCAGTGCCCCACTCCCCGTCAGGGCCAGTGGGCCACAGGACACGCATTAAGAAGGGGAGGTGTAGAGGGAGAAAGGGGGTGGCCCGGTATTAAAGGGGTTGCACCCCATTTGGCCACCCCGGACCGCACCAGGGAGACAAGGGGTTAACTGGACTGAGGTCCAGAAATGTGATTTAACCCTTGTTATGACCTGTAAATGTATTTTCCCCTGTTCCATTGTAATGTCTGTGTTAATCAGTGTCTGCATCACACACACACTAGAATCCATCCGGGAGCACAACGGTTAATAGTTCTTTAATGATTATAGCTCTTTGTGTAGTTTTCCCGCCTTTTCAGGCACCATTTTGCAGGTCCCCATTGGCCGCCATTAGGGCTCAATGCATTCCAATGGAAGATTGTGCTGTTTTAGTCCTGTTTCCTGTAAAGACCAGCAGGTGGCGTCCGAGAGGGAGAGCGGCGGTTTCCCATTGAAAGTCAATGGGCCCATTGACTTCAACGGAGATGCCTCGAGGTACCCTTTCGAAGAACGAGTTGGCTGCCGTCCAGACCGCAAACCGCAAAGCGGATACAATGTCCTTTAAAAGAGTTAAAATCACTTGAGTCAAGTTCAACGTCAATTAGCGTGGGAATAAACAGTTCTAGAGCACCTAGGAATAAAATTCTTTTTGCCCCTAGTTCCTGGTCTTCCCCCCACTTGACCACCACCGGGTCCCCGAATCCTGGACCCCTGATAAGGGTCGAACCAGATAGAGCGGGTTGCGCCATAAGCTTTGCCGGCGGCGGCAAAAACGGCTCTGAAAAATGACTAAGTGGAAAAAACTGAATTTTGGTATTCCATAGCTCCGGTTCCGGAGGGTCCAGCGGATCAGGGTTTGGGGTACCAACCCGACGGAGTATGGACCCCCTTGAAGTTCGGGACTTTTCCCATAGACTTCAATGGCAGAAAAACCCCATTGACTTCATTGGCGGCGATTTACCATTGAAAGTCTATGGCGGAGCTGCCCATTGTTTTCAATGGGGATTTAGTGAAAAGCTGAGATTTCTTTTTCAGTGGAGATTTTTGTATTAAAATGATTTAATGTGCATTTGTGTAACTCCGGTTCCTTAGGTCGTAGCAAGTCGCTTTTTGGACCATATGGTGTCCCAGTTCTGGCAATGCGAACTGGAAAGTTTGGACCTGCTAGACAAAACGGAACCGGATATTTTAATACGTCTATGTTTTATGCTTAATACTGTATTCTAAGGTATGGATAAATTCCAGAGGAAATTTCTTTGGCCATAATGTAGCAGATGGCCGGAGAGGCGACCGAATGTCTAGGACTTAAGTATTGTTCAAAGAGTTTTGTCACCCTCACTGTTTATCCGAGGCTCAAACCAGAGCAGTTCTTAAGTGTTCCATTTAACACCTTCCAACCAAGGTTTTCCTGCCAGAAAGCCAAATGGGTAGACTGGCTGGCATTCCCTTTGCATATGTGGGGCTACAGAAATGAGACCCCAGAGTTCTACTGCGCCTGTGCCAGCTAGCAGGGGGGCATGTATTGAAATGTGTTCCCATGTTAAAGATTGGCTGGAGGTAATTGAAAATTGAAAACCAATCACCGGTGCTTAATGTTACAGATAGAGGGACAAAAGGTTTATAAACTGCTGTCCACCCATATATCCTTTGTCTTCGTTTGCTGATATGGTTACCGATATCACCTGAATGATTTCCTGATTGCTGAGAGAAATGCTACATCATACTTCTCATTCCCCAACCCCTAAGTAAGTGTACTTCTTGTTTGTTACTGTATTATCTGTTGTGTTCACCTTTATTCTAAGGAATAAATACAATTTATTATATCTTAAGCCTCGTTCAGTTCAAACCCAGTTATTTTTGTGTAATATTAATAAGCCTGTGGAAGCTATCGTCACACAGCGCTCACAACAAATCTTAGTGTGCTAGGACCTTCCTAGCAGAAGTTAGCTAAAATCCATTCGCTGTGCTGTGGGCTACTGGGTTTTAAAACCATTTTTTCTTTGCGCAGTTACAGGGAAACACTGCTACAGTAATACATTTCATAGTTAGACACAACATGATTCTCGCCACCTTATACCTGGTGGGAGACACACATACATGTTTATTGAATGTACAGTGTTTTTGCCATTACTGGGCTGCAGAGCAGACAATTTACATTTTCCCAATATGGCTCAGGGGCCCCCAGCCGGGCCAAATACCTTTATTAATGTCACAGTGAGGTAGTTGATGAGACATGGACACGGACCATTAGCGAGCATTTGAGGCTGTACAAATGCAAATTACTGTACATAGATACTGTAGTACTAGTAGATAAGGTTGAAAGAAGAAACAATTCTAGCAAGTCCAACCTATGTTAAATTTAAATCTTGAATGATTTGAAGCGATGATTAATGATGATGAGTTAGATTGTCTGCCAGTTGCCCCCTCACGCTCCTATTTATTTTTGTATTCTGACATCAGATTCATCATGAAGTATTACAAGAGAGAGAGAGAGAGAGAGAGAGAGAGAGAGAGAGAGAGAGAGAGAGAGAGAGAGAGAGAGAGAGAGAGAGAGAGAGAGAGAGAGAGACTGACTTGTCTATGGGCAGTGCTGTTGCTAATAAGCTGGTGTATCTCAACTCAAGTTCTATCTCAACCTAGTTATTAGTGCCTGCCCGGCTGCCTGCTGGGCTACCACTATTGCCTGCCTAGCCTACCCATGCCTATCTAGCAGATGATTTGCCTGTCTGCTTGCCTACCCTCGTCTAGTCCTGCCCTAGATAGCCACTGTGAGGAGCCAGTGTGTGTGTGTTTATTTTCCAATGAAAAGGCAGATGTTTCTACAAAATGATGACTTGTCACCAGGTTTTTACAAGTAAACTTCGGGGGGTGTCTGCCATGCACATGGCTGAATGTTTACAAGCCAAACTTGGTCCTTCTGCTGCTTTCTCAGTATCGCCTTCTAGAGTTATAACAGATCTTATCCCTCCAAGCTATGCATTATTGAGCCATAGATCAGTAACTAGTAGTTAGGTTAGGATATACTACATACATTCAACAAGTCATGCACTGTTTCAATGCCAAGTCATGTGCCACGTTTGCCAACCAAGATGTTACATTGGTGGTTGATGCCAACTTGTCAACTAGTGCTAATCCCATTCCAAACATAGATAATATGGTTCAACTTGATGTACACTGTTGGGGTTGTCACAACACAGTTTGTGTACGGGAACTGGCTTGTTTAGGACTGAATTTCTCAATTACTAGACTAGACCCTGTGGGCTAATTATAACAGGTGTAATAATTAAGTGGTGGTGGAGCAAACAACGCGGTAGTTGTCAATAGGGTTGTCAATGTGCCAACAGAAAAAGTGCAGTCAAAATACTTGTACTGTTAACGTCATATTTACTGTAATGCTCACTTAAAGTGAATGGGCATAAGATGCCCTCTAGCTTTGTACTACTTGGAACAAATATGGTGACTGTCTGACTGATCTCTTTGTTGTGATCACCATAGAATGGGTCGAAAAAACACTTTTACGCAATAGAAGTTTTTCATGCTCAGGTAAAAAAATCTAAATACAATGAATATGTTCTTGGGCCCATCCACCTATCCTTGCATTACAGATGAGACAGTTAGGACGTACACTCATTAACAAGACAAGCACTGTGCCAACAAGCCAAACTAAATGTCAGGCTTGTGGCTGGCAAAGCTTACAGATGGAACTGTAAATTAGGACATCATATATACTCAAAGAAGCCGAGCACTGTGCGTGTGGCTGGCAGTGTCAATGTTTTATAGCTGGGCCTGTGTGGCAAGAATCATGATGATGAAGACGGTGGTGGGTGGATGCTAGTTGGGCAGTGGGCAGAAAGAATAGGGCACTGGCAGTGGTAAGTTGTACGGCTCAGTAGCAACAAGAACAGTTTCACTTTTCTCAGTCAGACATTCACTTCTTGGTCTCACTGAATGTCTCTCTCGTCTGTCTCCAAATGAGACCTGGTTGAATCTGATGTGGCAGCGGTCACACAATGTAACATGGTTAATATTACTTTTTCTGCGTCATCATAAATAAAGCACAAGGAGTATGTCCTTGTGCCCTCCCTCCCATCCGTGCATTACTGTGAGATGGAACAGTAACTAGTTATTTTGGACATAGTAAACCAGCCAAGCACTGTGCCAACCTTGATGTTACGTATTTGATCGCTGGTGGTCGGCCTGCATTGCCAGGTGCCAATTCCAACCTAGGTGTTATCGTGAGGCACTGCCTTGCATAGCACAGCAGTTTGGGTGCTTGCTTACTTGGGCCCCCACTTGATCAGGCCTGTCAAACACACGGCCTGCGGGCCACAGGCAGCCTACAAGGTGTCACCATACAGATCACGGCCCACTCAGCAAAATGATGCAGAGTGCGTAGATACTGTAGATGTAAGAGAGGCTGGAACTCTGCAGAGCATGAACAGCAAGCAGGTGAGTCTGCCCGCCGGAGTAATTGCCCCTGATTGCCACCCCACCTGCCAAATCACCCACCTGATCCCCATTAACCGCTTCATCACACCTCCCGTCCAGAGCAAGAGCAGGGGGGGGGGAGGATACGGGATATTGGGGTGAGGTTGAAAGAAATGGGGGAGAGAGAAAAAGGGGATGGGACAGTGGATTTGGAGAGGAAGGGTATGTGGAGGGAGAGATAGGGGATGGGGAGAAAGAGAGGGGGTATGGTGCAGAGAGAAAGAGGATAAGGAGAGAGAGAGAGAGAGAGAGAGAGAGAAGGAGAGAGAGAGAGAGAGAGAGAGAGAGAGAGAGAGAGAGAGAGAGAGAGAGAGAGAGAGAGAGAGAGAGAGAGAGAGAGAGAGAGAGAGAGAGAGAGAGAGAGAGAGAGAGAGAGAGAGAGAGAAAGAAAGAGGAGCTGGGAAGAGATAAATGGGATGTGTAGAGAGAAAGATGGGGGAGATAAAGAGGGAATAGGGGTAGAGAGAGGTGATAGGGAGAGAGATAGGGGATGCGGGAGAGACAGGGAATATGGGGGAGAGAGGGGATGGGGAGAGAAAGGAAGAGAGGGGAGATTAGGGGACAGAGGGTATATGGAGGAGAGGGAGAGAGAGGGTATATGGGAGAGAGAGATGGGGGATGGGGAGAGGGAAAGGAGATATTGGGGTTGCTGCAATCGACAATCTTAATGTGTAAAACTGTGATCTACTCAGTTAGGCTGCAAGCTAGAGGTTGTTTTTTTCCCCTTTTGTCCCGCTAATGATGTGGTGCGGCTCGGTCTTGCCATCAGATTTAAAAATTCACCCCCAACATATTCTGAGTTTGATGGGCCTACACTAGATGGTCAAAATAATATACAAATAGGATGCCATATTCACGTTTTGGTTTTGGGAATGAGATGATGATGATTATTGATGATTGTGACAGGGTGAATGAACGTCACCAGCCATATACCTGGTAAACCTATGTTTAGGCTTGCAGTGCAGCAGTGATGAGGTTAAGTTTCAGTTGAGAAGGGCTGCTTAATTAGTCTGACCCCAGCTGCATAATCAAGGTGTTTTAAAACCCCCAGGCTGTACACACATGTAAGCTAGCTGGTCAGGAGATAGGACTGAAATACTGAAGAGATTACTGCTATAAGGTCTGTTTTCAAAGTACATGTGTGATGAACTGTCTGTGTCCTGCATGCTGAAGAGAAGCTGCCTTGTTTTCTATGATGAAGAGAAGCTATTTTGTTTTTGTTTGCTGAAGAGAAGCTATTTTGTTTTTGTATGATGAAGAGAAGCTATTTTGTTTTGTGTGCTGTATGTTTTTAAGGCTCAATAAAGAAGCCTTATCAAAAGAACCTGCGTGTGTGGTTGCATGTACCAAGCAACATATGGTGTCAGAAGTGCTGGGATTTTGAGGGGCCCCTGCAGTTGAAGGGCCACACACACACACAAAAATGAGAAAAATTGAAGAATTTTTCAAAGAGTTTCTGTGCGAGCAGACCAGACAGCAGGGACTGTTAATGCAGGAGCAGACCAAACAGCAGGGACTGTTAATACAGGAGCAGGCCCAACTACTATTGCAGCAGCAAATCCAGCTCCTAACCCAGCAGCAGGAAGCACAGGATGAGCGGATGGCCAAGCTGCTGACCCAATTCCAGGGCTCTGCCAGTCCAGAACTTGCGAACAAACCCCCGGTCCTCCTGAGGAAAATGGCTCAGAACGAGGATCCAGATGCTTTTCTACTGACATTTGATAGGGTTGCCAAAGCTCAGGACTGGGCTGCAGATCGCTGGGCAACTGCTTTGGCCCCGCTCCTCGTAGGAGAAGCCCAGGCCTCATATCAGGGCCTCCCAGCAGATCAGGCAATGGATGTCAGGAATCGGCGTTCTCCACGCTCCCCACACAGAGCACCCCTTCCCGCAGGGAGCCCCTGGACACACAAAACAAACCTGCCTTACCGGCCTCCACGGCTCCTCGCCCCTGCCGCCGTCGTGGGATCACTCCCCTTGGCAATTCCTCTGCTCAGCACTGGGCGCGCCCACGCCCTCCAGCACGCACACCTGCACGCACACCTGCACCATCTACTGGCTCGGTTCACATGCGTACACGAGTTACGGAGCACGCTCAGTCTGCACACTCTTCTTCCCGTCCCCCGGACCTCAGGCTCCGCCCCCGCACACTGCACGGGCATACTCAGGTTACCAACAAGACTCACCTGGCCTGTTATGCCGGCACCAATCTGCAGTGTCTCCCTGTAGCTCTTCCTGTCCCGCCTCCGTTCCTAATTGGACCTTCCTGCTTTATCTAGCTCCTCTCTGCTCTCAGTCTTTGCTCGACATAGTCTCTGTATGGAAGTACTTCTGGATTCTCTCAGTGTTTTCTCAGGTTCTGACGCGGCTCGTACGACTACCCCCTCTGGCTCTCGATCTCGGCACTCCTTGGACAACGCTCACTTTGGTAACTCCTTGAACACGGCTTGGACAACGACCTATCTCCACTCTCCACTCCCTGACTTCGGCGAGGCATCCTTCACTCTATCTCTACAACCGGTACCGGCAAGTATTGTCTACCTTACTACACCTGGCCTGGCAACGCTTCATACCACACTCCGGACACGCTCCCTTTGCTGCGGGTGCGTGTATTACCACTTCCCCCTTCAGCTCAGGGGACGGGTCTGGTCTGCGGGCAGCACCGGCGTAACAATGGACTACCAACAAGTAAAAGCCGCCATACTGGATCGCTTAGGTTTGACCCCAGAGACCTACCGGCAGCAGTCCCGGAAACTGAAGTACACCGCTAAGATGAGACCCCGGGTCCTCGCTCAGCGGTTATTGGACTTGCGTACTCGCTGGATACAACCCGAGGAGCGTTGGGGGTGAGGGGCTTCTTTTTTCTATGTACTTGGGGGTGAGGGCTTATTTTCTATGTATTTGGGGTGAGGGGCTTATTTTCTATGTATTTGGGGGGGGCTTCTTTTCTACGTATTTGGGGTGGGGGGCTTCTTTACTATGTATTTGGGGGGGTGAGGGTGCTTCTTTAATATGCATTTTGTGGAAGGGGATTGTCTGTGTCAGGGGAGGGGTGGAGAAAATGAGTTTGAGGAGGGCGGATTGAGTGAGATTGGGGTAATTGATGGAGGGGGAGAGTGAGAGGCGAGAGTGGGTGAGTGAGGAAGAGAGGGAGTGAGACAGAGGGGAAAAAAATACATGGGAAGAGGGGGGGGCTTGTGAGGTGTGAAATGGGGGAGGCACTCAAGACCGCCGACATCAGGGGGGAGCAGTGGGGTTGGTCATAACTCTAGTCCTGGGCCCTGGGATATCTGTCTGCGGCCCTGATTCCAACCTAGATGTTATGGGTGTTACGGGACTGCCTTGTATAGCGCCGCAGTTTGGGGGCTGGATTGTTTGGGCCCCCACTAGATGGTCAAAATAAAATATAAATATGATGACGCCATATCTCCACGTTCCTGCAATGGATGGTGTGGTGGTGGGTGGAGTAGACTGTGTCCACAATGGCCAGCACCACTAGTACTAGTTGTGCTAATTAACAACATCTCTGCCATGGGCACGGATACTGGAGATGGGCAGAAAGCTCTTGTCGCATGGTCATTTTTAAGTGCTATAGTATTGGTAGAGTGGTGGCACTGGTATTGTTGTAATCTTAATTAGAACGCTCCTGCGAGGTTGCATGATTCCAGGCCACACAGGCTGATTAAGCTCTGCTGAGCATGGTCCCCCTTAGTTAATATGCTTAATTAACATTGTATTATAATTTCCGCCCTGCTACACTTCTGTCTAAATCATTATGTACATTGCGGCAAACATATTTTCCCCTATATAAATATCATTATACACAAAAACATTATTCTCAAAGAACTACCTGTACCTGATTAGATGCCTGATTGTCTCATTAAAATGACAGACGGGCTGATTAAAAGGCAGGTTGCCTAATTACAGTACAGTAGCTGCCTGTTTAAACCCCCTAGCAAAAACTCACTTCATCATTGTCAAGATGGATACAGTTTGCCTGGGTTTGCATACAAGACAGGCAGAGAGAGAGAAGACAGAGGGAGATTGCAGACAGGGAGTGGAAGGGCAGCATTTGGAAAGGATAGCGAGAAGCGTAACGAGGCCACGCTTTTAGAAGTCCAAAAACACCTTTACATGGGCTCCAAGAGTAGAAAGTAGGGAGTGGGTACAGTTTGAGCTATAAAGATATATTTATGTAAAAAGTGTCAATATTATAGAAATAGAATACTGTATAAAGTCAACTTTTATTGATTAACATGTTTATTGCAGTCACGTTTATTTAACATGTAACCCCCTGTGTGATGCAATTAACACACTCACACTGCCCCCGGCAGGTTCCTCTCCAGTGTGCTATGGACATGTGACTGGTGATGGACATACTAGCAGCCAATGACAAAGGCTATGGAAGAAGAGGGAAGAGGGGGCTGCCAAGACAGACGAGATCAGATCTGCACGAGGCTGAATGCTTTCAGGCTCAATCAAGAATTGCCAGAGTGATCACAGTACACTGTAGCGAGAGGAACAGCGGATCCACTTCAGGAAGCTGCAGGGAGCATCGAGTTAAAGAGGTACCGAAGCACTTTTGTGAAGTACTGGCCTGCAATACTTTAGCGCACTAAGAGCTCCCACGGTGTTCCGGCATCATCACAAAGGCCAAAATACCCAAGATTGCGTGGCTCACTCTCAACTGAAACAGATCCACACCTGCACAGCGGTACTGTTAAGTGTTATAAATATATATACATATATATATCAATAGAATAGGATATCCACGCTCGTGCTGTTCCATAAATATGATGTAAAACTGTGTTCCCCGTGCAGTCGTCAGCAGGAGTACTCCAATCACTCCTAGAGTATGAGCTCCCAGAAGGGAACTCACAAAGGTACACGAAGACTAAAAGCAGAAAGAGCCCTGAAGAACAGTGGACCATAAACACTATCAGCTGGATGAAAAACTTTGATCCTCTCTCTACCGGTCTAGGTCTCCACCAATGAGACCATGCGCAGCAATCTCACGTGAACTCTACGCGTTTCACACTTACGTGGTTCGTCAGGGGCTCACGTACTGTATAGAGGTTGCTGATACGTTATATAGCCCCTGTGAACTAATCACACTCTGTAACATTGTGATTGTGCCAATTAGTTCAAAAGAGACACAGCTTCTGATACATTGGTTTAAAATGCAATCAGCCGATGCATTCCCTGATGGCATTAGACTGCGGATAAACTACAAGGCGAGTTCTAACAGTTTCATTATTAAAAGACTAATTTAGATTAATACACAATTTGTAGCATGAATGCTACGTAATACTGTTAGAATGATACCCTGTGAATTTAAAAGGCTACTCGTTATCAGACATATATGTACATCACTATAAAAAAAAGTATATAATAATAAAAATATATATGTGTATATTATATGCTGAGTGTAGTGATCCTTTGCTGAGGATAACGGGGTTCCAGAGAGTGGATAGTGATGATATAAAAGCAGTTGTAACACACACCCTGTGTACTTATTTGCCGCCATATGAATATAGACCATGTGTGG
This sequence comes from Ascaphus truei, assembly GCF_040206685.1. NCBI lineage: Eukaryota > Metazoa > Chordata > Amphibia > Anura > Ascaphidae > Ascaphus > Ascaphus truei. The sequence goes on from NC_134486.1 coordinate 401,200,747, forward strand.
CACATTAAGTATCCATAAAGGACTCAGGCCCCCACCTCAGCACCAGGTATCAGCCTGGATCCTAGATGTAAGAAGGCCTACAAACATTTTAATCAAACGTTATTGTTCACAACCCCTTTTTGGTGATGTTGGTGGCACTCTTGAAGACTGCCTGGCTCCGGCTCGTGTACACGGGGCCCATCTTACACGTGTTAGGCGTGTTGTGTGCTGGCTTTGCATTTCAGTGGTTGCGGATGTAGATGGTGTTGAGAGTTCTTTGGTCGATGGAGATGTTCCACTCATGACACCCATGTCATCTCTGAGAATGCTACAGTACACATTTCTGTTCATTATGTTTCAGCTGTTGCTTCCATTGCTGTGGTCATTATCTCCTGAGACTGAAGCTTTTTATTTTATTTTTTTATACAACTATATAATTCAGTACTTTATTTGTGCCTTCATTATACTTTTTATTTCTTTCAATTCTGATGTACAGAAAGTCCTTTTTGGCATCCCATCCGCTCCTGGTGATATTCCCCCTGGGTTTGGTAGACAACATTCAACACTAACATTCAGGGACTATTTAACACCTCAAGTCATAAATTGCATACTACACAGGGGGGGAGGGGGGTGTTAGATTTCACTCACAGATAACATTCCTACAGTATATGCACTGTTTTTAAGTTTAACCTTGCCTGCTTTATTCAATGTAAAATCGCCTGAAGGAGAGATCAGTGTATCTCGAAAGCTCGCACAAATAAAAGCATTTTCGTTAGCCATAAAACGGTATCGTCTATTCATTTTTATATACAGTATATGACACCCTTCCTGCCCCCCTCCCCCCTTACGGGAGATCTGCATGTTACATGTAGTCTGGTGCTGTGTAGCTCCCCTGCTACAGGCCAGGAAGCCTGAGTCTCCACGGCGGTAGTGGGAATAGCAACAGGACATATCGGTACGTTCTCGGTGCAGCACCTCAATCCTGTAGGGTAGCTGCCGAAGGCAGGTAGTATCCCGTGCAGGAACCCCCTTTTTCAGTAATGACAAAGAGAAGTGAAACTGTTCACCTTTTATTTGGCGGGTTAGGACCCGATTCCATCTCTTGCAAGAGAGGTACTTCTCACACTGCCCATCACATACATAGTTACATAGTAGATGAGGTTGAAAAAAGACGTAGGTCCATCAAGTTCAACCAGTGCTAAATTTAGACAACAGATACTTTATCCTACATCTATACTTACTTATTGATCCAGAGGAAGGCAAACAAAAAACCCCATTGTCATATCATCCGATGATATCTCATAAGGGAAAAATTAATTCCTTCCTGACTCCAAGAATTGGCAATCGGATTAATTCCTGGATCAACATCCTTCCCATGTATACTTAGTTGGTACATCCCTGTATACCTTTCCTATCTAAAAAGAAATAATAATATCTTCCCTCGCATCTTGCATTTGGTTACTTCCCTGACTAGGCCCCCCAAGGGCTTGAGGCCCTTGAGGCTAGTCACCACCCCTTTACCCCCTGATGGAGTAAGGCAGATACCGCCTCACTCTCCGAGGAGCAGGCTACATCCTGGAATCATCCCTCTAAAATTTGGGTTAGGAGCCTCTTATATACCTGGGGAGGGGTTAGTGACCCTGCCCCAAACTGGGCAGATGTTAGAGGATGTCCCGGTGTCACACCATACCACGTGTGACTCCTTAACACTTCCGCGTCCCCATCCCCCCCCCCCCCCCCCCCAGGTTTGACGCTCCTAACCCTGGCTATGGCAACAATATTGCTAGTGTGCCAACGGACTCCCATCCTGGCCATGTGAAGTGATTTAACCCTCACACTGCCTGCACTTACATGCCAGGGCCGGGAAACACATAGCCTGGGGCACAAGGCACTACATATATATATATGAAGTGCTGTGTGCTGGGTGATAATGGTGAAAGGCGGGGTTGCAGACCTGCCTAAGACATGCAAATGAGCATACAGTATATTTCCATTTGCTATATATATATATATATATATATATATATATATATGTAACACTGTTTCCTCATGAACACAGAAGTTACTAATGCTGTATTTACCTGTGTGGCCCTCAGGAGCCTAAGCCTCTGCATGGAGAGCCTGGGGTACATATATATATCACAATATCTCATGGTGCAACGCCTCCACCTGGGAGGGATCCCGACGGAGCGGGAGGAGTCCCTCACAGGACACAACACAATAATACTCACTGGTATAAACAGAACGGTCTTTACTGTACACATGCACATATGTATACTTATACTCTATAGGGATCATAACAATACTCGCTCTCGTTGAGAGTATTATCCTTCCCAACCACCGTGTATCCCCACACCGTGTCCAAATGTATTATACAGGACCCTTGGCCACTCTACCACGTAAGTGTCCCCAAGTGATACCCCCGCCCTTTGGGCTTGCTCCTTGCGTTGCTGTACAGTGTTGGTGCACTTGTAGAATGATACCTGCCCGAGGCTCCGGCCCCGGGTTCCGCAGACTACGACAGGGATTCCGTCCGGTCCGATGTCGTCTTCCGCCACCGCGTGGGGTGAATTCCGGCGTGGATAATATCACCGTAAGTCTCTGTGTCTTTGGTGGCATTCTGAGCCCAGAACCCACCTTGCAGGGCTGCGCTGCGTAGCACTGTGTCCCTGACTACCAAACAGATAATGGGGCAGAGTCCCTACCTAGGGCCTGTCCCTATAGCACAACAAGCTGGTATATGGCTCAGGACCTAACTGGGGCCTAGGGGGCTGCTGGCCTAATGCAGCGGGTCACAGACCCCTGCACTCACCTCCTACTCCTAGGTCTTCCTGGTCCTGACTGCCAGTGTGGGCTCAGCACGCGAAATGTATCAATCCCCTGAGCAGGGGATTCGGGCAACCCTATTGGCTCCCTGGCGCCACGTAACCTAGCCCCTGTGCACTCTGGGGGCTGTAGTCCTCTTGGGAGCTATTATCCCATTGGCCGCCTCACACGCACCTCTCCTGCGCATGCACGAGCTATCTGAGGACCTCCGCAACTGCAGCTGTACTGCGCATGCGCGAGTGAGACAAAGATGGCGGTGCCCTGTACTACCGGGCCGCCGCGGAACCTCCGGAGCGCTCCCTGCTCGGCCCCCACCTTCCTGAAGTGCCGGCGGGTCTGCCGCTCGTCCCTGGCAGCACCCACGATCACCACCCGCAGCGGATGTACAAGGGGGGCCAGGGGAACACCACTACATATAAATGTAGCTATTATTATTAAAGTGATTTATATGTTCTATACAAAAGACCAGGATCCATAAATCTATAATAGTCTTATTGTGTAAATGTGTTAATACTACTCCAAGGTGGCTTAATCAACCTTCAGACTCCACATACATTCATTTCTCCATTATATATGTAAATAGACTCCACATACAGTACAGCTATATAAAATATCCCTCATTAACTAAAAATACACAAGTAAATTGACCCACAAAAAAAATATATGGGTGCTATACTATGCCATAGAGGCTATGTATTAGCAATCAATTATTAAGTAATGTGCCTTAATGTCAATTACACATTTACAATATAATGTAATATACTTGTGTATAGGTGTTGGGTGGGTGCTCCAGTGCCTGGTCCGGTTCCAGTATTTAATTGACCAAAGAGGTGACCACACATGGGGATTCTGATCCATAATTTGTAATCCAATACACAGTTTTATACCTATGTCAGGCTCAATAATTCCCTGAAGGTTAGGGGTGGTATATTAACATCTTCCCCTCCTCATTAGGATGGCCCATACGCAAATAAAGGTACTCGCTGTTGTTATTAAATTCCTTTTGGTTTCCTCAGGCATGCAGCCAAGTCCAAAGTCCAGAGATAATCCCAAGAAAAAATATTGCGTGGCGCACAGCAGTAGAGAGACAGGTCTTGGTGAATGAAAAATTACTTTATTAAAGCTGCATTAAAAAACGGTGGAGGGCGCAAAGCTCCTACGCGTTTCGTGCGTGACTGCACTTTATCAAGGAGTTCAATTTTTTTCTTTGGATAATGTAATATACTTACCTTATTCACACAGAACTCCTCCATAATAATATATGTTAATGGTCTCTGGACTATTTGAATTAGCAGCCATGTAGGTTTGGCAAACTTTGCACCTCTTGGTGTCATTCTGGCTATTAGCATAGTGGGAGAGTTAGAGCACGAGAGAGTGAGACAGTCAGAGTGGGTGTGGGTGCGTGTGAAAGAGATATTGGGAGTAGGTGTTGTATTAGTATTAATGTTTTTTGGTGGTATTGTTTTCAAGGTGATGCAGGATATGGATTTCAGACTTAACTTCTGTACCTCTTAGAGCCTTCCGAGTCCTTCTTGAACAAGGTGTGATACACACATCTCTACACGAACTCAAATACACCCACATTTTATAAAAAGTCATGGAGCGGAAATATATATATTTTTTAGATTACTATTTAAGAATAAGATGCAGGATTAATAGAAATAAGAATGTTGAAGTTATTACTACATACAACAAGGAAATCCCACCTTCATGAGCTGCGCAAAATGGTGTTGTGCAAATTTTATAAATGTATGTGTAAAAATAACTATGTTGCTGACAAAATAAATTAAACACTGCTGTATTATAAATAAATGCTTTGGAACATCTCTCAATTTGTGTAAAGAAATGTATAAATACCTAGAAATAGGATAAAAGCAGCAATACTACTTTCCCCCCTTGTTTGTATATGTAAAGCATGTGACAATGTATAATTTGCATTCTGTCAAAATCTTAATTGTGTGCCTAACATAATGGCTGTTTCAGTCAGTGTCACTCAGCAGATACAATGCATGCTTATATTACTATGGTAACATTATCTATTATTACAGTTTACAACTCAAAGTGCTGGGAACTTTTGCAACAAATTATCCCAAACCGGAAAGTGTTGCAAAGGTCTTGTAAGAGCAGTTAAAAATAAATGTGCTAATCTAGCAGCACCCTTGTATGTAACCGCCAGGAGTGTGACTCCACTGAGGGACAACCCAGGGGACAAACACTCCGGCAGCAGCATTAACATCTGGTGGCCAACATCGGCTTCCCCAGAGACCCAAGGACCTGAGAGACGGTCATAAGGAAGGACATAATCCCCCACTTCCTGCTCACCAGCAGCAGTCCCACACACACCAGGGAATATCTTTGTTTTTATTCATTCCCTTGATGCATTATTGCAGCGGTGTGCAAACTGGGGGCCCCAAGATTGTCTGTGGGGGGGGGGGGGCGGCATTTACTGAGGCCCTGCGCGCTTCCCGAAGGTGCATAAATTAAGTGCCGGGGAAGCGGGAAGGCCTCTGTAAAACTGCACTTACCTTGGCTCCGGCGGCTTCTGGAGATGCGTCGCCATGGCAAGGTCATGTGACATCATGTCAACGTGCCGTCGTGACGCCGGAGCCGAGGTAAGAAGGGGGGAGGCGCTGAGAGAGAGGGTAACAGCCGGCAGCAGGGGTGCGCAGGGAAAAAAATTACGCTCCTCTGCATTATTGCTTTAAACTATATAAAGAGAGATTTTTTTTTATTTATTTTTTTTGCTATGTTGCGCCCTTTTTCTTTCTTTTGAGGTACTTCTTGCAAAGATCTTGCACTGCTTGGGAGGTGGGTTAAAACCTGCTATAGCAATCAAGGGATGTTTTAAACCGCATTAAAAATGGCATTCAGAGTTGAATAAAAACAACAACAAAAAATCCCTATAATCTAATACTACAAAACGGATTTATTAAAAAACACACACAAGATTTCACATGTGTAGCCGTTTCCCCCCTTCTCTGGGAAATTCTACTGCTACATGGGGTGTCATGGTGCATATTGTTGGGAGCAGGAAATCTTGAGCTGCCGCGTTCTTATGGGGCAAACAGAACAGGCTTTTGGGTTCTGGTTATTGCAGTTCTTCTCATGGTACTCAGCGACTCTAGCTGTAGTGGGCTCCTGGGTATTCCGGAGATCAGTTCCCACCACTGCACACGTACTCCTCTCTGCCCAGGAACCGACATTCAGGCAGGTGAAAAGTGAACAAGGATCTTTATTGTGCATCATGATATACAGCCACTGCAATTCCTCCTACAGTACTGTAAGGTCTTTTGAAGTCCCAGTCTAGATGGTGCCTACCCCAATAGTAGGGGTATTGAGTCTTGATATTCTCCAGGCCTGAGCCTGGAGTGGGCCAGCTCATCCTCGGAATGGGAGAGACTGACAGCCCATGCTCTCTCCTCTATCTCCAGAGCAAGACTGTCAAACTAACTTTTGGATACTCCTCTTCCTCAGGAAGCAGGGGCGGGCCCATGGACTGCACCTATCCCTGATAGGCTACACACAGGCCATGAGTCATCACCACACTCCTATCCATCAAAGGAGGAGCACAAGGGGACAAAAGCCCACAGATTAACCCATTAATGCCCTGAACTTACTAAGTGCTTACATAACAGATATTCTATGAGAAAAGAGAGGAATTATGGGACATACCCTGTTACACTCTCCCCTGGGTGAAATTCCCATAGCCCTCGCTTGGGGTCCAAATTTGGGGCACCATCCGTCATCCTGGAAACTTCAAGATGACATCACATTTATTAACATCATACACATGACTATAGTGATGACATAACATAACGGTTAACCAGATGGGGGAACTAGATATCTGGGATCCAGCTTCTGAATAGGCCATCACTCCAAATCTTCTCTCATACAGAATACACCTTAGGGGCACCTGCTTGCTGGCGAACCTCTACCCCATCCATAAAGATACACGTCCCTATGAGCCATTCCCTCATGATTGAACAAATAAGGGAGTTAGTTATGAACTCCTTACAACTGGTCTTGGCCTGAAGATAGTCTGTGACTGCTAACTTTAGCCTCTCATGTCGGTTATCCTCTATCGCTTGCATTACGGGCTCAGGAACATAAGGAAACTTGTAACCATGGGACAGCCGGAACCTCTGTCTTATGGCCCGGTCAGCTCTACTTAACTTAATGACTTTCCGACCAGCTCCCTGGCCGGGTAGTACCACACATCCTGGATCCTTAGGGTTCACCCTTTTACGTAAACTATCAGGGCCCTTAGGTATGCATACCCCTAACTTGATTTCTCCTTCTCTCTTACGGAGAGCTTCTGCTGACTCTTCAGGAGAAAAGGGACCCTCTTCCCACCAATGGTCTACAATGGGGCCATTAATTAAGATAAACCTGGTGTACTTGAGTTCAGGAGCATAACCTAGAAACATTGGATCCCACCATTTACATATCTCCTGAGATAGAGACTCAGATCCCGCACTTGCAGGTCTGGCACGCACAAGTGACAATGCGCTTGAAGGAACAGACGGTGAGTAAGATACTGACACATCTGACATCTGAGAACAAGATCCTGAGGACCTCCTAAAGGAGTGGTATGACCCTTTACTTCCAGGTCTCTTGGTACATCTGGCCACTGGAATGTCCCCATAAGACTCCTCAGAACTCCCACTCACCCAATTTCCCACATTTGTATCATCAGGGAACTTTGTCAACACAAACGGTGTAACAGTAGGGTCTATATACTTTACTCTCTGTGAACTACAGGTTGAGGATGAGGCAGTAGTAGGGGCAGAATGGGCCAGAGCAAAGTCCTTAATGTCCAGTACAGGGGTAGTGGAAGATGGGGCATTAACCACTAGGGCCTGTGACTGGGGCTGTAGCAAGTCCATAAGCTGTCCTCTGGAAAGGGGCTTCCCTTTTCCTTTAACGGGGGACTTTAACTTGGATTCTGAAACACGATGGCCCCTTCCCAATCCTGCTGGGGGTGGTTTCAGTACAGGCACCCCTCTCTTGGGGAAGTAGCCTTCACCAGGCAGGCGACATCTTGCGGGAGCAGGCCCACACTCATCGCCGCTTAGACCAGCGGTGGTGCTACCGGCTCCGCGGGCCATCTTGATAACGTCACTAGGCTGTGCCAATCTCGTGAGACCACCGGAGTAGCTCAAGCCCGGCGCCAGTGATGACGTCACTTCCAGTAAGACCGGAAATTTGTCACCGAGCTGTGCACCGGACAAGGCCGCACCCGGCGCCTCATCCAGGTAGGCCCCAACCGGATCCGCTGTGAAGTAAGAACGTGGCGGCTCACCCACAGACAGATTGGGGACGTCCCTCGATCTCTCCACAGGTGCATCAGGAGCAGCGTCGGCAGCATCAGGGATGGCAGATCTCACCGGACGATCCGGAAACTTCGCAGCCTCTTGGAAGGATGCATCTGGACCGGAATGCGACAAGAACGAGCAGGTAAGCGATGAACTCTTCTTCGCAGGTCTCACCTGGTAGAGATCCTCTTCTTCATGTATGGTGGACACCTCCACCAGGATGAGATGCCGGGGCGTAAGTCGCCCAGCGACCATGCTTATGGAACTACCTTGCTCCGTAGTCACCTGGGGACCCATACCCGACACCCCTGGGGCAGTCTACTCACCCTCGTCAGCATGGATAGGTACTGATCCCAAGCCTGGGACCGTCGGTACCTTCTTCAATGACCGGACCGGGCGTGGTAGGGCACACAGGCCCACAGCAGGGTCCGCAGCAGCAGCTGAGGTAGTAGTAGGTGGCACCGGACCACTGGAGCCTCCGGCCACATTAATAATGGCACAAGGGCCCACAGCATCCGTGGCAGCAAGGAAACTGAAAGAAACAGCACCAGTCGGGGTAACGGCTCTAGAGGCAGGCACACACACTGGGATAAAGCAGAGGTGGCAACTCCAGCCCTCAAGGGCCACCAACAGTCGTTGACTGAGCCACTTGTGCTGAAGCAGGGAAAGCAGGGAAAGCCTGAAAACCTGACCTGTTGGTGGCCCTTGTAATGTAAGAATTGACCACTCCTGGTCTAAAGGGATATAACTATGCCTAGTGTTAAACACATCTTTAAAGCAGTGTCCTAATGCCTCGGTGGCATACAGAGCGCTCTTTACCTTTGTCAAGGTTACTGGTGTCTTTGCCATCCGGATCGATTCCCTGCACTGTAGCCACACAGTTTGACAAACTACTCTTTTAAGATTCAACAGCAAGGAATAACTCATAGTAATTCAGGTAACACTTGTGTCACCAATCTGTTACGGTCCTGCAGGAAACTGGAACAAATAACAATCATTAAATGCAGAAATCTTCAGAGCACAATTCGCATCAAATATTTCTCATTCAGAAAAAACACACTGGGCCTATTAGATTGTAGTAAGTAATCTTTGTTGTGTGGAATAACCTCTGTTAGGAGCGCTCACCTGACACATTATTAGAACCTGAATATTAAGACTGTATTCATTTACTAACTATTCAGAGCTACTGGAGAACTATCAGACTCTAGATTCTCCAGTGACTCATTGTCTGGCTGCTACACACACTTCAGGGTGTCACCATGATCTTTGTTGTTCTCACTATTAACTTGAAGCTAAGATAAAATGATTTCAATTGACAATATCTTTAAAGCGGCAGCCCCAGGTAGGTCACGTGAAATATAAGCTGAAGGTGTTGCTTAGAGGCAAGTACACCGCCTATTGAAGCAGATTAACCCGGTTTTAATTCCTGGTGTCATCTGTCCTTTGGTCCATACTTACCAATAACTGCTACTTCGTGAGGACCATCCATGCTAGCACTATTTAGTAAATCTGGCTCTTTATATCCCCGTACTTCAGGCACCAGAATTAGATCGTAAGGTCTTTAGGACAGACGTCATTGGTCCTAATTCTGTAAAATACAATAATGACAATCCGGTGCTACCACACTGAAATTCCTATTGACTTCAATGGGGCTTTCTGTGGGTATTACAGCTTACAGAATAATGGGCCATTGTGCCTGCAAACGTTGTGGTGTGGTGTCAGTGCTATGATAAAAAATTATTAAAACAAATGTAAGATGGACACTTATTTTGGTCCTGTATGTTTTTCTCTGGCCATTCCAGCAGTGAAGGAATTCAGGGTGTTTGCCGAATTCCCTCCATGAACTCTAAAAGCAATGCAAGCTGTTTGGCCGTAAATGTGAAGAGAGTTGAATGTATAGCTCAGTCATTTTTAACCGGAGTTCCGTGCGCACCCATCAGGGGTCCCGCCGCCGCCCGGCTGCACCCCACGCAGCAGTGACATGGCAGTTCCCTAGCTCAGTAGCAGCCGTCTGGTCACTGCGATCCTTCCTCTCCCTGCGTTGAACTTCCGGCTGACAGGAGGCGGGAGCTGCGGACCACTAGGGTGTGTGTGGGTGTGTGTGTGTGTGTGTGTGTGTGTGTGTGTGTGTGTGTGTGTGTGTGTGTGGTGTTGGAGGGTAAGAGAAGGGAGAGAGTGAGGGGACAAGAGAGAAGGGGTAGAGTGTGAGGGTGTAAGAGAGAAGGGAGAGAGTGAGGGGGGAGGGGAAGGGGAGATTGAGAGGAGGAAAGGGAGAGTATGAGGAAGAAGGGGAGAGTGTGGGGAGGAAGGGGCGAGTGTGGGGGAAGGGGGAAAGAGTAAGGAGAGAAGTGAGGACAGAGCGTAAGGGGAGAAGAGACAGGGGGGAAGTGTAACAGGAGAAGAAGGGTGGAGAGCATGGGAGAGAGCATAATGGGGAGGGATAGAGCTTAAAGGGAAGAGGGAGGGAATGTAAGGGGGAACAGAGAGAGGGGGGAGTATGAAAAGGGGGGAAAAGAGATGGATGAACGGGGAGGAGAGAGGGACAGGCGGAGGGGAGGGAGAGATGCACTGGGGGTGGGAGAGGGATGGGGTTCCCCAGAATTTGATAATCTAATTATAGGGTTCCTTAACCAAAAAAAGATTGAAAACAACTGGTTTAGCTCACCATCCAGCCTTACCTACTGAAATGCACCATCAGAAATCTCTTGAAACCTTTCATACTAATGTGAACAATGTTGATAATGAATCATTTTTTATATCAAGCTTTTTTTTAAGGCTGTAATTTACATGCAAAGCAAATGTAATCAGTGGCGCTGACATTCATTAACCGTAATTAACATTTGGAGACTGATCTCTTCTATGTCAATTTTTCAAGTTTAGCATACAAGTCCAGACACATTGGAAAATATTCATATACAGTACTCCCAAAGAACCTTATCTTTCTGTGACCTTCAAGTGCATTGCATTGAATTCCACTTGTCTAGTTCCATGGAGTGTATAGAAAAAATGGGATATAAACCCAAACTAGTGCTCAAGTACTGCTGGCACAATAAAAAAAAAAAACCTTTGAATCCGTGAAAAATCAATTGGGTGAAGTAGGACAGAAAAGTTGTGTATTCACATCAATAACCAAGTCCCATATATTTGTGCGGACATGCATACAGGCTGGGGAGAGGGGTAATAAACGAAGGAGGGAAACGGAACAGCTGAAATGCCCACCATGAGGTGAGGAGCCCAGTCAACACCAACCCTCCCTACAATCCCACAACCCCACTATACCTGGTATCACGCAGAGACTGGAAACCTGTGCACCATGTAAACTTCATGAATAGGGCGCGGAAAGGAGAGAAAACAGCTGCTGATCTGTCCGTGGTATAAGCGTGCTCCAGCCGAGGTAAGTAAGGCAGAAAAAACGGTCGGAAGGCGGTGCACTGCTAATTCAACATACCAAACGCAACGTGATGAGAAAAGGCAATTTAAATAGAAAAATCGGAGATATACATGAACAAGCGCTAGCTCCTTGGAGCATGCAAAATGACAGGGAAATAATTACTACTGTATGTGACAGTAGGGGTAGATTTGGCTGCTTTTAAATAAAGGTTAAGCCCGCCATTCCCCCTCCCTGTCAATTATATGATGTATTTATTTATGTATGTACAATTTATTGTACCAGTCCTATATATGTTCCTCTTAAAGTATGTGAAACAGTGATGTACAGCTCTGTTCAAGAGTGGGGACCTGTAGGGGGCTAACTCTCTCTCTTGCAACATGAGCTGTAATTCTATCAGAGTTTGGTATTGTAGGCCTGGACACTGGGATGGGATTAGGCCCATTGTTGAGGAACCAGGGAAAGGTCAACCACCTGCTGAGTGGACTTGCTCTGCAAGAAAGATGTAAACCCTGGGGCTGTATCTGTATTGTTTGCTTGTGAAAGGGGATTGCATCAGTGTTGTCAGGGGTATTCCAATTGGGTCTCCAATTGGGACAGGGGTATTCTCCCCAGACTCAACAGTCATTCTGGACTGAAATTTTTTTGTGAAGGCCGTGTGCTGACAGGGGACTGGCAGAGCCTCTGTAAAGGAAGAGCTGACAGGGAGTAAGCAGAAGGGAACTAAGGAGACACAGTGCAGGGGTCTGGAGCATCCAGTGTTGCTGCGGTCTGTGTACATGGTTTACCGGAGCTGTCTGGAGTTAAGCAACGGTGGGGAATTTAAAACTGCTAGCCAGCGGAGAGCAAGGCAGTGCTGGCCAGGACAGCGGCGCAAGTTGGGAACGCATATGAGGGTAAGCTTCCGGATGGAAGTCCCCACACCTAGGACATTAGGTTGTTCCCCAAGTTGGGTAAATTTGTGTGTGTGTTTTATGTACTTGAAGTTTGTGGAAACTTTTTCCCAATAAATTCATTTTTGTTCAACTCTGTAGTTCTGTCTAGTGTACTGATCCCTGGTGTAATTGTACTGGTGTACTGATCCCTGGTGTAATTGTACTGGTGTACTGATCCCTGGTGTAATTGTACTGGTGTACTGATCCCTGGTGTAATTGTACTGGTGTACTGATCCCTGGTGTAATTGTACTGGTGTACTGATCCCTGGTGTAATTGTACTGGTGTACTGATCCCTGGTGTAATTGTACTGGTGTACTGATCCCTGGTGTAATTGTACTGGTGTACTGATCCCTGGTGTAATTGTACTGGTGTACTGATCCCTGGTGTAATTGTACTGGTGTACTGATCCCTGGTGTAATTGTACTGGTGTACTGATCCCTGGTGTAATTGTACTGGTGTACTGATCCCTGGTGTAATTGTACTGGTGTACTGATCCCTGGTGTAATTGTACTGGTGTACTGATCCCTGGTGTAATTGTACTGGTGTACTGATCCCTGGTGTAATTGTACTGGTGTACTGATCCCTGGTGTAATTGTACTGGTGTACTGATCCCTGGTGTAATTGTACTGGTGTACTGATCCCTGGTGTAATTGTACTGGTGTACTGATCCCTGGTGTAATTGTACTGGTGTACTGATCCCTGGTGTAATTGTACTGGTGTACTGATCCCTGGTGTAATTGTACTGGTGTACTGATCCCTGGTGTAATTGTACTGGTGTACTGATCCCTGGTGTAATTGTACTGGTGTACTGATCCCTGGTGTAATTGTACTGGTGTACTGATCCCTGGTGTAATTGTACTGGTGTACCGATCCCTGGTGTAATTGTACTGGTGTACTGATCCCTGGTGTGATTGTACTGGTGTACTGATCCCTGGTGTGATTGTACTGGTGTACTGATCCCTGGTGTAATTGTACTGGTGTACTGATCCCTGGTGTAAATTGTCCTAGTCTCCCGTGACACATTTAGGTTATTCAGGATTTTTGCTATTCTCTCTTGCTTCCTTGGCATCAGCTTTTACGCTGGAAACATCTGGTGTCTTGGTGTTGTCAGTATGGCATTTTTAGTTCCCTGGGAGGCAAACTTACAGCAACTGATATCTTCAGAATGGAACTGCAGAAAATATAAAAGGGTTCATATATTTGTATTTTCAGTGTAAATATTTGGTAACGGCAAAAGATTTTGCGCATTCTAAGACAAAACAAGATTTTTTTAAATTATAAATGTTATTATTTGGAAATTGTAATTTGTGAGATATATGGCAGAATTAAATTGTTCAGAACAATATGGGTTCACACAGTAGAATTTTGAAGGGCAGAATATATGAATAGGACGTCACTTCGTCAGCTATAGTGGCTCGTGTAGGACACCCTACGCGTTTCGAGAAACCAGTTCTCTTCCTCAGGGGGTAGACCATTGAGCAGAACATTGTGGTGGCTTACATACCCATCGGTCCCATAACAATGTTATGCGCAATTGGAACTGACAGCTTGTCATTACACTAATAGCGTGACGCTGAACTATTTAATAGTTGTTTACATTTTAGTTAGACTGAGTGTGCATATTCAAATGGATTACAGCTGCAGCGGCCATTATTCAAACAAATCACGCGTTGTGTACATCAGAATACCGATGTCATGACGCGGGATGTCTTCCAACCTTACCGCCTTAAGACGCGAGTGCGGCGAGTGCAGAAAATTACATTTTAGAGTTGTTTTTTAAACACCTTAAATTGACACAATAGCACAGAAGCATAGTACTGTACACATTGCAATTCATTCATTTCATTGCACCCAAAGAAACAGAATCCATGAAATTCAACATAGCAATCGCGATAGGCGCGGGGCGATTGGCCGCGCTCATGCTGCTTGGAGTACAGCAGAGCACACGAAATCGGCGCCGTGATTTGTTTGAATAATGGCCGCTGCAGCTGTACAGCATAGGACAGATATCTGAGGTGTATAAAAGTTGGGCTTTAGAATGCCGGTCCGCAGGGGAATTGGTTGAAGGATGCTGGAGGCGGGGCTTTAACTTGTAGTATGCCTGGCCGCAGGGGATTGGATGGAGGATGCCGGGGGCTGGGAGTGTATGTTACACATGTAGTGAGCACAGGCTGAGCGCACGTATAATGTTGCAGGGGATTAGATGATGCAGTGGGCGGCCATTTGGATGATGCAGGACCGCAGGTGATTGGAGGATGCTGGGGGTTGCCAGATTTGGGGGATGCAGGACTGTAGGTGATTGGAGGATGCCGGGCAGGGGGTGGAGATTGGAGGACAATGCCGGCCGCCGCGCAGTGTACTGACGTGACATTGACTGCCCCGAGGAGAGCAAGATAGTCAGACAACTTGAGCAGAGCTGTTGCATTTGACTACTGTCTTCTCAATCCGCCTCCTAGCAGAGCTAATAAGTAAGCAATAATACACATATATAATATTTTGCAAAGTGTAATATACACAAGGTCAGGAATGTCAAATTTGTAAAATGTCTTAATTTTAATTAATGCCGTAATTTTTTATTTAATTTTAATTAATGTCAATTCATTATTTATTTAATTTTAATTAATGTCTTTAATTATTTATTTAATTTTAATTAATGTCTTCATTATTTATTTAATGTTAATTAATATCTTAATTTTTTTATTAAGTACAGTAGAGAAAATACATTTCAGATTTCAAGCTGCAAAGTGGTTTGGTCTATTTCTGATAGTAAAATCCCTTTACTTAATAGAATTTGTTATGTTGAAGTTAAACTTTAAAAAAGGCATCCTTTGTGGGTTTTTTCTTCTTCTGCTGTCTAGAAATATAAATGCATTGCATTTAAATACTGATTTCCAATTCATATTTGTGCACCCTTTTTCATGCAGCATGGGCACTCACAACGGATGTTGTCGTGCCTGCCACGAGGACAAGTTTTGACAGACCACCACTGATCCATACAGACCTCAGGTCAGCCCAGTGGGAGAAACACAGCGTCTGCTACCTTGTGTGTTTTGCGAGTACTTGTTAGGGGCAGCAGAGCTGAGTTGAATCTGCAGTGGTATGGAGATCAGGACAGGCTTAGGTTCTTTCTGTAGTTCTTCCTCATGGTGTTAGCGCCTCCAACTGTAGTGGGCTCCAGGGTGTCC
This sequence comes from Ascaphus truei, assembly GCF_040206685.1. NCBI lineage: Eukaryota > Metazoa > Chordata > Amphibia > Anura > Ascaphidae > Ascaphus > Ascaphus truei. Next base: position 401,216,376 of record NC_134486.1, read on the forward strand.
AGAGATCATCCCCCACTATTGCATTCATCTCCCTCCTGCCCAAGGACTGATACTTAGACAGGAGTGTGAGAACAAGGGTCTTTATAACATGGCATGCCCTTCACTGCAAATCTTCCTCAAAGCGGTGCAGTCTCAGAGGTCCCAAGCCTCTGGATGATGCTTACCCCAGATATTATAGGGCCTCTTGGTGGTATAATCAGATGTTCCCCCAGCCCCAGGGCTGGAGGTGGGCACGCTCATCCCGCGATGAGAGAGGCTCATAGCCCTACTGCTCTGTTCCTCATCCAGAGCAGGACTGGCTAAATTTGGCACTCCCCTCATCAGGAAGAGGAAGGGGCGGGCTCATGGTCTATACCTATCCCTGATGGGCTTACACAGGCCATGAGTCACCACCTTACTTCTGTCCATCAGAGGGGAGCATGAGTGGGGGTCACAAGACCATAGGATTAACCCCTTACAGCCTACGCTAGCAGGACTTACATAACAGGGAGGGGAAAGACAGGCATTAAAGACATACCGTTACACATTTAAATACTGATTTCCACTTCATATTTGACTTTGTGCACTCTTTTTCAGACAGCACCCACCTTTATACACAAACATACTGCACACACCGCAGGGCCCACCTCTATACACACAAACACACTGCGGGGCCCACCTCTATACACACAAACACACACTGCGGGGCCCACCTCTATACACACAAACACACTGCCGGGCCCACCTCTATACACACAAACACACACTGCGGGGCCCACCTCTATACACACAAACACACTGCCGGGCCCACCTCTATACACACAAACACACACTGCAGGTCCCACTCTGTACACACAAAAACACTGCATGTCCCACCTCTGTGCACACAAACACACACTGCAGGTCCCACCTCAGCACACGCAAACACACACTGCAGGGCCCACCTCTGTACACACAAATACACACTGCAGGGCCCACCTCTGTATTCTTCAGTTTTATTCAACTAACTTGGCAAAAAACTTCAAAATAAAAAACAACATAACATGCAATGCTATAGGAGTTGTTTACATTCTAGAATGTACCTGTAAACTACAATACGTAGGAAGAACAAAAAGGAAATTAAAAACCAGATTGAGAGAACATGTCAGAAACATTGAAAAAGGACTTGAGATCCATAGCATCTCAAACAATTTTAGACTCAAACATAACTGCTACCCAAGTAAACTACAATTCTGGGGAATAGATAGTGTCATAGCAGATTGGAGAGGAGGCGATTACATTAAAAAATATATCACAGCGAGAATCCTTCTGGATATTTATTCTCAAAACAATGGCACTTTTAGGGCTCAACTTAGATTTCGCTGTTGTGTCTTCCTTGTGAGAATCATTATATGTAATGCCATGTTTTACTCAGCATGCATCCGCAAATGGAAATTTTTCAAATACATTTTTATTCTATTTAAGAATGAATATTTATAACAGCAACAGTATTTTTATACTTATTATATACCTTCAATCCCTTACATCTATTTTAAACTAGAAAGTTTTAAAAGGATTGAGTTTTAAGTCTCAGTTTTTTTTCCCTCTGACTACTAACTATTCAAGTTAAGATTGTTCATTCTGCCCATGTTCTGAAAATCACAAGTGGGTTTTCCCTCTCCCACCAGTGACTTGCTTATTTTTTAACAGTAAGCTTTTGATGTATTTTTTAGTACGCCTTTTTATCTCTTTTAGCCACATATCAATTTGGCATTTATTTATCTATTTATTTAACTTTTATACACCTCAGATCGTCCTATGCAGATGCTGTAATCTATTTGAATATGCACACTCAGTCTAACTAAAATGTAAACAAATATTGCATAGTTCAGCATCATGCAATTAATCTAATGACAAGCTGTCATTTCCAATTGCACATAACATTGCGATGGGACCAATGGGTGTATAAGCCACCACAATGTGCCCAATGGACTATCCCTTGAGGAAAATAACTGATTTCTCGAAACGCGTAGGGTGTCCTACACGAGCCACTGTAGCTGACCAAGTGACGTCATCGGAGTTCCCATACCCGGAATGTAGAACCGGTCAAACGGAGCTCGTGCATCTCACATAACAGGAACCAAAGGAACCGAGCACACCAGCATATAGCCCAGGGCGGGAGCCTGGACTGCAGCAGCTCGCAGAGAGAGAAGGAAGGAATCCAACAACGTGGGGAGCGGACGACCCCCGGAGGACCCGCCCCAAACCCTGGTGAAGCGAGCAATAAAGACTGCAGTGAAAAGTGCCTGGACAAGGAGGTTTCCTGTAATGTAAAGCTGGAAAGCTAAATATTCAACTGCGTTAACAATCTATGTGTTTGTGAGTTGGCAATTGCATTTTTTCTTTCTTGTAAATATCATTACAACGTTATTGCACTATTTTGTTCTTTATATCCTTTTTATAAAGGTACAGTTCCCTATCATTTGAGAACTGCAGGAGGAGCATATCTATAATCTCCAAGGACTTGTACTGGAGCTAAGTATCACTCCTTTCTCTTGCGGGTGGCGCGGATGCTGGCGGGGGCGTGCATGCGCCTCCTTTGGGGCTGGGAGGAGTGGGGGCAGCCAGAGTGGTGAGCACCTCGCCGGAGCTCCAACGGTAGTGGGTGCTCAGGGCGCTGCCATTTTGTTTATTACCACGCATGCGCAGTGTAGTCGTGCATGCGCAGAAGACCCTCAAGTTCAGCGGCCATGTTGGAGTTGGCGCCGGCACAAGAGGAACTTTGCGCATGCGCAGAGAAGTGCAGGTGAGGCGGCCATTACAAGGAAGGCTCTGTGCTGGGACTACAAGTCCCATGAGCCTCTAGGGCAGTAGTGATGCGGCACAGCTTAGCCAATAGGGCGACTGCAATTATTTAGATAGAGGATAGGGGCAGTTATGACAGTTGATGAGAGGGACAGTTTAGGCAGTTATCAGTTGAGGGGAGTACAGGTAAAGAGTGAGTTATAAGTTAGTGAGATAGTGAGTTAGTAACTTAGAAGTTAGTAACTAAGGAGTTAGTGAATTAGGACTTAGTGAGTTAGGAGTTAGTAAGTTAGTGACAGTTGGAACAGTAAGGACCAGGGACTGCTAAGTGAAGACTGCCAGGGAACCCAGCTCCTGGGAGGCACAGACAAGACCAAGAGAATAGAAGTAAGCCCTTCCTGAGTGATATTCAGCCTGAAGCAGTATTTTGGGATGCAGTGTGCTAGAAGCTAGGAAGCCCAAAAGATTTGTGGTGGACTAGAGGCCAAGACTGATCCAGAATTATTTACCTGAATGGGAAATGGCACTGAGGGAACTTGTCCTGAAGAGAGCATTATACAGGGAACCTGTTTAATGAGGTATTGTGCTCTATCTGAGAATAATTGATCCTGTGCAAGCCTGGATCTGGTGTGCGCCTCTCAATAAAATTCGTGTGAGTTGCAAAAGATCCTGGCGCCCTATTTCTTATCTTGTCCTCCAACCCACCAACTACCCTCCGGTACAGCCATGGCCTGAACCTGCCAACAGGAACCCTGAGATCACAGGTAACTGACCAAGGAGCTGACACTTTAATCCCATCGGGAGCGGAGCAGGACTTTGTTCACACATGTACACCCTACCCCTGCTGCCGGGGGGGGGGGGGTTGGGGGGGGCTACACTTTGTTTACAGCCCTTTGTACCAAATCGTCCAGATTTCTTTCGATAGATTTTGTGAGGGGACCAGAAAAATTCCCTGATTTGGACTGTGTCAGCAGGACTCACACATTGGATCCTATATGAACTTTTTTTATTTGTTTATATTTAATTGTATGGTGTTTTTAAGATCATTTATATCTGTGGATTTATTGAATATATATTTTGTATCTACTTTTACTGTTTTAACGTGTTTTAGCGCGTCCTCCAATTGTTCCTTTCGGTTTTGATTTTATATTTGTAAAATGTTATGAAAAAAAAACCCTCAATATAAAACAGTAATTCTTCATGTCAAACTTTTCACAAAAGTTTGCAGGTTTTTTTAATTCACGAACTTGAATGTTTGCCTGGTTTAATAAAATGTAAAAAAATGTTGAACACAAACCCATTAGACTCAGATGTTCAAACTAACTTTGGTTTCTGCCGATCCTGAATTGACAGAGATGAAAAACGTTGCGGCAAATTGCAGCCTCTTTCTTATGCTTATGTTTATTCTTAGCGAGAAGGAGCGGCTCCTTGAGTAAAGACACTGTCTGACACCAAGTGTGAAGCAGGGGAACTGGTTCAATTCCTGGTGTCGGCTCCTTGTGACCTTGGGCAAGTCACTTTATCTCCCTGTGCCTCTGGCACCAAACACATAGATTGTAAGCAGGGATGTGTGCCTGCAAAATGTCTCTGTAAAGTGCTATGTAAAGCTAGCAGCGCTATACAAGAACATGCTATTATTATTATTATTATTATTATTATTATTATTTGCATAGGTAAAAAGAAACAGCAACAGAATTACTTTTGTAGCCCTGTTTCCTAGTAAATACAGTACGCTACCAATGCTGTGTATCCTGTTGGCTCACAGGGCCTGAGCCTCCGCCACGGAGAGCCTGGGGCACTCGCAGGAATATTGAGAACCTCTTACTTGGTGCAGCGCCTCCACCTGCGATGGCTCCCACCAGAGGGGGAGTGGTTCCTCGCAGGACAATATATATATATATATATATATATATATATAGATATCACTCCACACACAGCATGTAAAATAACCAATGACTTTACTAATGCAACCAATAGTGTGAATATAGCCAACAGGTTTCCCTCCCTAGAGGAGACACTAACTACGGCATCTCGCAGGATGCTTCCCCCTTCACCGGGTGATCCCACCCCGTGTCCAGCACCCACACTCAGTGTTCCCCCACCCTCAAGTGAGAAATATGTATGTGTGACTGCGCAGCCACTATGTCTTGGTATAGAATATATAGTATAGTTGGCGCACTTGATGATGTTACCTGCCAAGCACTCCGGTGCCCGGGCCTGCCAAGGAGCTTCACAAAGGATCAGACGACGGTTGAATACTGGAACTACCTTCCGGGGCGATCCCACCCGGTCGGCTGCTGGTGTGGCAGCGGATGTCTGAGCCCAAACCTCTGGCCAGATAATGCAACTGTCTCTGTACTTATGATTCTCCGACGCACAGTAAAGGGGAACTGTAACCTTACTGGGGCCGGTCCCTACATCCGCTCCACTCTACGGGGACTCAGGGCCTAACTGGGCCGGGGTATAAGGCCTAGTGTAGGGGCTGTTTGCCTCCCTACACATAGAGCTCCTTCTCCTTCCTCCTCCCGCTTGGTTCTGCCAAAATGTGCTCCCCCTGCGCAACCTCTAACCTTCCTCCCGATATCCTGGCCACCCTATAGGCTCCCTGGCGTCATCTGGTCTCGCGATGCCTGCTGGGACTCGTAGTCCCGTATGCTCCACCCTATAGGAGCCGTCCCTCTTTCGCGGGCTTTGCAACCTGTGGCCGCGCATGCGCGACCTCTGTTCCCTAGCCACCTCCACGGCCCGCCGCGCCTGCGCGAGCATTCAACATGGTGGCGCCCTGATCGCGCTCTGATACTGCGGAGCCTCCAGGACGCCGGAGCGCTCCCTGCACTGCTACAACCTTCCCTATTCTCCCCGCATTATAGCAATAGGGTGAGTCTGGGGAGCCTGGCTACACTTTCATTAAGAACTCTCTTCTCAAACCGGTTTCCTTCCAGTTTCAGTACTCAAAGACATCCATGATACATCCCAACGGTCCTTGAAATCAAGTGATCAAGCAGACTATAGTAACTGCATGCAGCACACACAACAAAACATCAGTCTTTCAACACTGAGTAAAATACAATTATTACCAACATTTTCTTGTTCATATTTCAGTAGATTTACACAGTGCATATGGGGGCGGGGGGGAGGGGACGACACTCGATTCCTTGGGGGTTTTGGGCCATGGGGATGGTGGGGGAAGGACTATATCTGCTTAGTACAGGTATACTAATGTGAGGAAATAGGGGAGCAAGGGAGGGAAGATTGACTTGGATGAAGCTATGAAGAGACAAGTGGGTATAAATGTGAAAATAAGACAAGAAATAGAGAGATAAACAAGGGGATATAATCCTCCGAAGGAACCCGGACAATAGGAAATCTAGAGGTAGGGAATATGATGCTGTTAGTGTCTATCACCCTTCTGGAAAAAAGAAAAGTCCAACATACTGTAGGAAGAAGTTAAATTATGTTACCGTTACAAAGAAAAATGAGTTTTTCCAAGTCTTTAAAGCAGAGTCCAAGCTGTCGGTTTCCCGCCCCCCCCCCCCTTTAATATGTGCATCAATACAATCCACACAATGATAAGTAATTAGCTAAGTTGCCGATCGATCCGTTCTCCTGTGATCGATCGGCGAAGATTCAGCTCGGGGGTTCACTAAATGGCAGTCAGTGCAGCAGAAGAGGACAAAAGATGCAAAGTTCTGTTTTGAAGATAATGTGACCAGGCAGTCACTAGATACAATTGGTGCACTGCTAGAGAGAGGGCAGGGCTCAAAAAGGGGTGTGCCAGTGCCTATTTCAGAAGAGGAAAGGGATGTGACTTTGTAAATGGTTGCTAAAGAAACAAAAAATGCTTGTTACATTATAATACAATAAAAATGTAATTTAGAACTGTTTAACAAAAATGCTACTATTTTCTCATAGTACAGAACTGATTTATTAAAAAACCACACGTGTAGGATATTGTTTGGTCTGCAGCTTTAAGAGGGCTTATAAAATGCACAAAAAGACGATAAACAGAACCGATCCAATAGCCAGGAATATGGAAAAACAGCAAGAACAAAACAAGAGTAGCAACGAAAAATACCTGTTAGGACAGTAACGTGGAATGTCAACGGACTTAATAATCCCATGAAACGTACAAAAGTCCTAAATGATCTTTAAAAAAAAAAAGCGGAAATAGACTTCCTACAAGAAACTATTTCCAAAGAAAGCCTGAAATTGGAAAGGGACTGGGTGGGACACGGCTTGTTTTCTCCAGCCATAAATTTAAAAAAAAGCAGGACTAGCTGTTTTAATAAACAAGTATCTCCCAGTGTAAATTATATCTTCAAAAGGAGACAAGGAGGGAAGATTAATAATTGTGAAAATAAAGATGTTGAGAAAAGAATATGGGCTAGGAAACATATACGACCCTAACAATCACAATTCACAATACTTCAAGGATCTAACACATCAATTACAAGGATACAAAAGTAATAATCTGATTCTGGGAGGGGATTGGAATGCCATCCAGGATACAAATATGGACAGATCAGGAGAGAGGAAAGATACCCCAAAAACTAATGTCCAAACCAAGAATATGACAGAAACTCAGGGGGTAGTGGACAGCTGGAGAACATTCAACATGACAGAAAGAGATGACACAGTTTACTTTAATGTCCATTACACCTTCTCAGAATCAAAAATAGGGGAAATAATCATTTCGGATCATGCTCCAGAATATGTGGACATTGAGACGGACCTTTCCAAACAAGGACCAAATAAATGGAGATTCCCAAACTATCTGGCCCAAAAATGAGAACTTTAAACAATATTTGACGAATGCATGGAGGGAATTTTAAATAAATAACGAAGAACACAAAACAAACCCAACAAATATCGTAGCATACTTCAGTAGATATAAAAAGCAATCCAACAAAGGTTTTATTTAGCTTGTAAAGAATTAAGTCAGGCATAAAAGCATTAAGATTCCAAAAATAAAATAAAAACAAATGGAAAGCATAAACTCCCCAATAACCCTAAAGGAAATGTTAGACAATACAAAACCTAAAAAGCTTTAAATCTCCAGGTCCTGATGGGCGTTTGGGATAATATTTTAAAATACTTAAAAAAGAAATAGATCTCCCATTACAAAAAGTGTTCCAAGAATCTATGGAGGTTAATACATTAATACATTTGTGACTATTACTAGTGAGTTGGCCCACATTAAAATTATACACAAACCAGGAAAAGAAACTCAAAAGCTTTAATCTTACTGACCGATATTCCTGATCAAATCAAGATATTAAAATATTTACAAAAATAATGGCTGAAATTCTACCCTCACTCATACACCCAGATCAATCAGGATTTATCAAGGGAAAGATCTGCGGTGAAAAACATTAGGGTGAAATCGATTGTACAATGGATAGAAACGCACAACCTAAGAAACGCGGTACTAGTAGCAGTTGACTAGAAGGCATTTGACAATATATACTGGAAAAATGTATTTTATTAATTAGAGAAATTTGGTTTCCATGGAAATTTTAATAAAATGCTGAAGGTCGTGTACTGTAAACCAACAGCAGCAGGATGCCTCTCAGAAGCATTCCCACTCGACAGGAATACAAGACAAGGGTGCCCATTGTCTCCTTTACTATTCAATTTAGCCATAGAACCACTAGCGCATTTTCTAAGACAGATGGAAGAATTTGAGGGAATGAAAATAGGGACCTCAAAATTAAAATTAGCAATGTTCGCAGATGACATTCTGCTCTCTATATATAAACCTGTTTTTTCAATAGGCAAAATATTAGAGCCAATAACACAATTCGGTTCTTTGCTGGGTTCAAAATTAATTTAGCAATATGTATTAAAACCGGAAAAATTGAATAACAAAAACAAGAACCCACTCAGAACTACGAAAACACCGATCTGATACCTGGGGATAATGCAAGAAGCAGACTTGAAAAGACTATATGACAACAACATTAAACCTATAGTTAAAAAAAAATCTTGGAGGAATTGAGATCCTGGGTGGCTTTCCCTCTATCCTTTTTGGCTTTTTTTTATTGCACCCGATGCAAACACTACCATTACTGATCAAACACAATGACATCAATGAATTATGCAAGGGAATACTTACATTTCTTTGGAATAATAAAAGAAACAGAATTGCACTAACATAAGGAGAGATTACCACTCTTCACCAAAGCTAGAGACACAAATCACTAAGCAATTCTCAACAAGGGAACTTTTGCATACGACTTGGGGGGAAACACCAATGGTATTAACATGTCTAGATCACATTATAAACAGAGATACACTAATATTTATGACAACACAAGAACTGGCAGATAAATACAACTTCCCCAGTATCCAGATCTTCTCATATATCTTCAATTAGTGCAAAAAGATTACAATATACATCTCATAAAAAGTAATACATTCGATGAATACTTTGGCCAAAACAAAAAAAAGCAGATACTTTTTAGCTGAACCATACAATTTTGTTGGGGATTCTGAAAATTAAAAAAAAAAGCAATAGGGACACCCTTAAATCCTGGCAACAGGATTTTCAGGCAATCCAAACCATGGGAGACATATACAGGGGTTCGCAAGCTAATAACATCAGAAACTTGGAATGAAATGCAGTTCAGGATAATGCACAGAGCTTATAAAGCATTCACTAGACATGGGGTGCACAAAGAGGGGGCGCAGGATTTTTTGGGGGCGCGTGGCGGTTGCAGAGACCCTGCACTCTTCCAGAGGCATTTAAATTAAATGCATGAGTATATATAATATGAGTATATGTGTGTTATACTTTTAGGGCAGCTGAGAGAGTGGGGGCAGCTGGGCATGGTAGATAAATGGGTCCCACTAACAGTGGAATGCCCCATGTAAGTACACGGACCTTCTGTCTGCTCAACAACTTACCCCCATTGCTGTCCCTCTCAACATCTCGGCCGGGGCCTGGTTCTATGGAAACACCCTGAGCCCCAACATTACTCTCAGATATTCAGGTGCACTTTGCTAATACTATAAGCATTCTCAGTGATAGAGTGCTTGGAAACTAGGTTTCCTTGTCTTGTGTATCTATATTAGCCCTACCTACACTGGCGACAAACTTTATTCGAGCTTGGCTAGGACCACGAATTCGGGTATACCCGGGTGTATTGAGGTTTGTGACTGTTTTCTGCCCGAGTGCATTGAGTTATTTTCCAAGCAGGGATTGAAGCATTTTATTCCCGCTGGCTGCAATACTGCACAGTATATATATATATATATACTGCATTACAATTCATGAATTTATGCCATCTGGTAGACACGCGAAGCATTGCAGCCTATTAAATCCTAATCATTATCATTTAACAGATCAGCCGCCCATCAGCCAGGCATGAACCCAGGCTGGGAAGGCAAATGCAACGGGGCTTGTCAGAGGTGAGGAGTGGCGCATTCCAGGTATCTGCCAGGTACATACCGGGTATTTGCTCGAATAAAGTGTGTCGGTGCAGTAGTGAGCACCTCACTCTCATCTCAATTAAAGCTGTAGCAGGGTACTTTCTGTTTCTCTATAATACTATAACCAGACTTTAAAAAAAAAGTTACCCACCATAACTTTTAAAGTAACACCCCTCCATCGTAAAGCAAATACAAATACCACTGGTGGGTACATTCACAGGTTTCAGACAGGTCTGCAACCCTGCCCTTCCCCATTATCTGTTAGCAAACAATGCTTCCACTATAGCTTTCTATAAAGTGACAAGTATATAGAACGGACGATTGGACATAAAATAGGTGATGGTTTAAGACAGTCTGTAACTGAGAACACTTAAAATATAATCTACCACCAGCTCAAGCAGGAATTAATCAAGATTCGACATGCAAATATCAAAAATCAGTAGTTGGGCTTAGGGTTTCCAGGTGTCCAGTATTAAACCGGACTGTCCAGGATTTGGACACTCTGTCAAGTAAAAAAAAATAGAGGTAATACTGGACATGTATGTGTCCAGTATTATCTTTCTGGACATAGTGACCTGACCGGCTTTGGGGGCTGCAGAATTTCCCTGATTGGGGAGAGAGCAGAGCTGTTGCTAGGGGGCTGGGCAGCTTCCTTCATCCTGGTAGACTACGGCTGGGTAATGCAGCCAATCAGAAGGAAGTGTCAAGAATATGGGGGTGGGGTCAAGGAGAAGAGGAAGCAGCATGGAGCTAAAGAGGTGAGAGGTGTGTGTGTTTGTGTGTGGAGTGCATCGCAACTTTCACTATTGTGTTCAGTATTTTTGGATAAGCCACCTGGTGACCCTAGTTGGGCCCCAAAGGTCTTCATGACATCCTGGACATAGGGAAAGGAAGTAGTACTGGAACCATACGAAACAGCAACCTGCAAAAAGACTAGTATGCAAATTAAGTCATGTAACAGTCAGATAAATTGCAAACTGGAAAGTCGAGGCAAAGTTCTTGGGTTTCTCAACGACATAGTAAGTCTGAGGGTTTCATTATTTTACAATTCCCATATTCTAGTAACCATGTGTAGCCTTGTGTGGTTTGGGCTATAGATCTGCCCTCCTCCTGGCATTAATCCCTGCGTAAGGGCAGGTTTGCCAGGATCAATCATGGGTTTTCCCCACTTGAGGAAGTACACTGAGGCAGTGAAGGCAGGTCATCAGGCCCTGTGTCCAATCAGAAGACACAGGGCGGTGCCTGTTGGAGCTACTAAGGGTATTGCCATTTCCTATTTAAGAAAATTCCCTTTAGTGTGAGTCTGTCCCTGGAGTGGAGGGACAAGGGTGACACAGACCAGCCTGCCAGGACTGGCAGGCTTGAGGCCTCCCTCCGGGGAGTAGAGTGTGCACCCCATACCTCCTACCCTGCCTAGAGGGTAGGGGAAGAGCTAGACCCACTCTTGGTGCCCTAGGCTGGGAGTGAGGTCAGGGACATCCTCAGGGAAGACAGCCTGCAGTGTAACCTGTCTACTGAGAAAGAGAAGAGACAATAAAGAGCTTGCACTTTTATCTAAACTCCTGCCTGAGAGTGAAGTGTATCGGGAGGAGGGGAAGGAGTTCTCTTTTGTAGGTACTTCACCCCATACAGCTGGGGGGCTGCAGGAGATGGAGGCGCTGCACCAGTAGATGAGACGGAGGCACAACCCCAGAAACCTGTCCTACCCAATGTTATCGCGGGAGACTCAGGGCCCCCTGTTGCCAGCAGGTATGCACCACACACAGACAGGTAGCCTGAGCATTAGACTCCCTAGGAGACCCTATCTGAGATTGGGTGGGGGTAGGAGGGTTACAAATGGATGTCTAGTTTTAAGTGATCCTGTTTTCATTCCTTTGAGAACACAGGTGAACACTTCAGATGAAGTGTGGAATAATATGTCCTTTGTTGCCATGGCGGCTTTTGCCAGTCTGCATATATTTCTTCTCATTAGGAATATGTATCCAAATGGCGTAATTTTCTCCAAAACAGAGAGCAAACATTTTCATCAGTCAATCTACAACAAAAAAAATAAACAATTTGGATACACCGACGCAAAGTGATGCAGAGACGAAATTCTGTAATTTGCTTTCGTTTTTTGGAACAATGCACCAGTTTGGGGGCAAGTTTAAAATAATGTCCCTCACAGGGACAGTCAGCATGTGTAAAAGTAGATTATATAGATGAAGCCTGTCTAGAATTCCCTGTAGACAAACAGAGCTGCTACTGCAGCTGCCCACAGCTGCCATCTTCTCCTGTAGCCACGGGATAATGCCCCTCCCCCACCTTCACCGCTCCTTGAGAGCGTTAGTCAGGCTTACAACTGTAGTTTTAGGTCATATTTTCAAACTTTAAAAAATAAATAAACACAAAGAACACGAAACAATCTAACATTATCAGAAGAAATTAAAATATACGCAGGTCTGCTATACTGCAAGAACCAATAAATACATTTTGGCAAACGGTAGGAGAAATAAATCAAAGGTATGATCAGAGAATTCTGTTCAGGAGATGCTTTTAAAAGCAGCTGGATTGGGAGATCACTGGAATAGGCTCCATCCATAACACTCACCTGAAATACTTATTGTAAGGTCATTTTTAAAATCTAACTACACTAGTTATGTTTCAATCATAAAACACACATTGCCTCAAATCCTTACCTCACAGCCTCAAAGTTTTAGGAAGGTGGCAATGGGTGTCCAGGGAGATATATAGTTGCACTTGTGCTGGTAGGTTTAACCATACTATGAAAACTTGAACCATATACCCGGCTAAAGTGGGAAAGTTACTTGACAACATACAAATAAGGCCGGCGTGGCAAGTAAGGCCTCAACCCCAAGTATGGAATAAACTGAAAAGCAATGCTCCTTTTTCTCCAGAGGCTGGAATGTTCCTGGGCTTAACAGCTCGGAGAACACTGGGGATGACAGATACTCACGAAGGAAAATCAGGGGGAAATTATTAGACTGAGCAGAGTCAAAAGCAATCCAGGGCCATTCAAAGGTTTATCAAGCAAGGTAACATGAGGTGTTAAGCAAAGCAAAGTTCAGTACATATCCAAGGTCATACACAATAGAGCAGACAAGGTACTTGAGGGGTTAAGCAAGGCAATATTCAGAGCAGATCCGAGGTCATACACAGTATAGCAGGCTTATCTGAGAGACGACAAGTCCAGGACCGTGGGCAAAACAGAAACGGAGTATCAACACCCTGAATATTGCCACTTTCTGACATTATATAGGCCTCAGAGTAGGAAGTGGGCGAGTCCTA